>NC_089234.1:33831303-34094097 GCF_963924675.1 Phocoena phocoena
GAGCAGCTGGGCCCGTGGGCCATGGCCGCTGGGCCTGTGCGTCCGGAGCCTGTGCTCCGCAGCAGGAGAGGCCACAACAGTGAGAGGCCCACGTACCACAAAAAAAAAAAAAAAAAAAAAAAAGGGTTGAAAATAAAAGGATAGAAAAAGAGTCAATCAATCAAGAATATGTAACAAGTATACACATTTATACACCTAACAACAGAGCCCAAAACACATGAAGCAAAAACTATTCAATACCCAATAATGGATAGAACTAAGCATTATATCAAAAAGGAAGTAGAAGACTTTGAACAACTATTAACTAATGAGATCTAACAGACATCTATAGAATCTTCCACCCAACATCAGGATACATATTCTTCTCAATTGCACATGGAACATTCTCCAGGATAGACCACATGTGAGGCCATAAAACAAGCCTCAATGAATTAAAAGGACTGAAGTCATACAAAGTACGATCTCTGACCAAATGCAATGAAATTAGAAATTAACCATGGAAGGCCGTTTGAGAAATTCACAAATACACAGAAATTAAACAACATACGTCTAAATAACCAATGACTCAAAGAAGAAATCACAAAGGAATTTTTTTTTTTTTGCGGTATGGGGGCCTCTCACTGTTGTGGCCTCTCCCGTTGCGGAGCACAGGCTCCAGACGCGCAGGCTCAGCCGCCATGGCTCACGGGCCCAGCCGCTCCGCGGCACGTGGGATCTTCCCGGACCAGGGCACAAACCCGTGTCCCCTGCATCGGCAGGTGGACTCTCAACCACTGCGCCACCAGGGAAGCCCTCACAAAGGAAATTTTAAAAATACTTTGAGATGAATGAAAATGAAAAAACACAATACCAAAACTTACGGGATGATGCTAAAGCAGTGCTTAGAGGATTATTTATAGCTGCAAAAACCTATATTTAAAAATAAGAAAGATCTCAAATCAATAGCCTACCCTTCCATCCCAAAACACTAATAAAAAGGAGAGCAAATTAACCTAAAACAAGCAAAGAAAAGAAATAAAGATTAGCTACAAAGGAAATAGATGATAGAAAAACAATAGAAATATCAATGAAGCGAAAAGATGGTTCTTTGAAAAGATCAATAAAATTGACATTTAGCTAAATTGACCAAGAAAAAAACTCAAATTACTAAAAGTCAAGAATAAAAGAAAAGTCAGTATTACCAATCATACGGGAATAAACAAGGTTACAATGGAATGCTATGAACAATTTTATACCAACAACCTGGTAACCTAGAAGAAATGGACAAATTTCTAGAACAACACAAACTACCAAAACTGGTACAATAAGAATAGAAAATCAGAACAGACCTATAACAAGAGATTGAATCAATAATCAAAAACCTTCCAAGAAAGAAAAGCTTTGGTGACAAATTCTACCATCTATTTAAAGAAAAATTAACACGATTCCTTCACAAACTCTTCCAAAAAGTGGAAGAGGAGGGACACTTCCTAATTCATTCTATGAGGCCAGCATTACTGATACCAAATCCAGATAAAGACATCATAAAAAAGAAAACTACACACCAATATCCCCTATGAATATATATGTAAAAATGCTCAGTAAAATATTAGCAAACTGAATCCAACGTGTTAAAAGGCCAAATGGAATTTATCCCAGGAATCTAAGAGTTATTCAACATTAAAAAAATAAATGTGATACACCACAAAAATAAAACAAAGGGAGAAATAAAAACACATTCATCTCAATTGAGGAACACTAACCAACTCATTCTATGAGGTAGAATGACATCACCAAAGACATCACCAGAAAATAAAAGACCAATATCTCGTGAACATACATGCAAAAATCCTATACAAAATACTAACAGATGGAATCCAGCAACATATAAAAATGATTATACACTATGACCAAGTGGGATTTATTCTGCAAACCCAAGGTTGGTTTACATCTGAAAATTAATTAATGTAAAACACCACTTTGATACAATAAGGGACAAAATCTACATGATCATCTCAACAGAGGCAGAAAAAGCAACCGAAAAATTCAATGTTCCTTCATAATAAAAACACTCAACAAACTAGGACTAGAAGGGAACTTCCTCAACCTGAAAAACAGCATCTATGAAATTCCCATAGCAATATATGAGAGTGCCAGTTGTTCTACAACTTCACCAATACATGGTATGGTCAGTCTTTTATTTAGACATGCCAATAGTGTGGTGGTTTACCCCATAGTTTTCATTTGCATTTTTCTAACAACTAATGATGTTACTCTTTCCATGTGCTTATTTGCTCTCTACATACCTCCTTTTGTGAGGTATCCATTCAAATCATTTACCCATTTTTTTAACATATTTATTGGACTATAATTACTTTACAATGGTGTTAGTTTCTGCTTTATAACAAAGTGAATCAGCTAAACATATACATATATCCCCATATCTCCTCCCTCTTGCATCTCCCTCCCACCCTCCCTATCTCACCACTCTAGGTGGTCACAAAGCACTGAGCTGATCTCCCTGTGCTATGCGGCTGCTTCCCACTAGCTATCTATTTTACATTTGGATTTACCCATTTTTTAAATGAGTTGTTTGCTTTCTTATCAGTCAGTCTCAAAGACTTCTTTTATACATTCTGGATGCAATTTTTTTTTTTTTATCAGAGATGTGACTTGCAAATATTTTCTCCATGTCTGTGGCCTGTCTTTTCATTAACAGTGTGCTTGAAGACCAGATGTTCTCAATTTTGATAAAGTCCAATTTATCAATTTTTTCTTTTATGTATTATGCTTTTGTAATAGTATCTAAGAAATCTTTGCCTAACCCAAAGTCACAAAAATTTTCCCCTGTGGTTTTTAGGAGTTTTATAGTTTCGCATTTAACGTTTAGGTTTACGATCCATTTTGAGTTAACTTTTAAATATGATGCAAAATACATTTAAAAGTTCATTATTTTCCATATAGATATCTGACGTTCCACTACTGTTATTTAAAAAGACTATCTTTTCCAATGAATTCTTTACATCTTTGCCAAAAATTAACTGACCGTGTGTGTAAACCTATTTATGGAGTCTTCTCAGTTTCACTGATCTATTTGTCTAGCTTGATGCTAGTACCACACTGTCTTGATTACTGTAGCTTTATAATAAATCTTAAAACCAGGTAATGTAAATTCTCCAACTTTTCATGTTTTTCTTAGTTAGTTTGGCTATTCTAGGTCTTTTGCATTTCCATATGAACTTTAGAATCAGTTTGTCAATTTCTACCAAAAAAATTGCTGGATTTTTATTGGGATTGCCTTAAATCTAAAGACCAGTTTGGGGGAAATGACATCTTAACATTATTGAATCTTCTGGTTCATGGACACAGCATATGTGTACATTTATTTAGGTCCTCTTTAATTTCTATTAGCAATGTTTTATAGTTTTCAGGTAAAAATCTTTCACATTGTTTGCCATATTTATCCCTATGAATTTCATATTTTTTGATGCTATTAATTTTTTATTTCAATTTTTGATTGTTCATTGCTAGCACATAGATATACAATTGATTTTTGCATACTGATTTGGTGTCCTATACCCTTGCTAAACCCACTTAACAGTTCTAGTAGCTTTTCTATGCATTCCATAGGATTTTCTCTATAGATAATTACATTGTCTGTAAATAAAGATGATTTTCCAATCAAGATTTTTTTTCCTTATCTTATTATACTGGCTAGGACCTCTAGTACAGTGTTGAATAGAAGTTGTGAGAATGAACATCCTTGCTTTATTCCTCATTTTAGGAGAAAAGCATTCAGTCTTTCACCATTAAGTTTAATGTTAGCTACAGGTTTTTCATAGATGCCTTTTTTCAGGCTGAGGAATTTCCATTCCTAGTTTCTGAGGGTTTTTATCAGGAATGAATGTTAGATTTGTCAATGCTTTCTCTGCATCTATTAAGATGATCATATAATTTTTTTTAGTTTAATATGAATTACGTCAGTTGGTTTTTCAAGTGTTAACCAGCATGCATTCTTGAAATAAATCCCATTTATTATTTTTATATATTGTGGATTTAATTTGCTAAAATTCTGTTTAAAGTGTTTTAGTGTGTGTATTAATAATACTGGTGTATAGTTTCCTTTTCTAGAAATGTCTTTGTTTAGTTTTGGTATCAGGTTAATGTTGACCTCAAAAATTGAAGTTTATCAATTTTAGTGATCTCAAAGAACCAGGTTTCAGTTTCACTGATTTTCTCAACTGTTTTTCTATTTCCTATTTCACTGATGTCCACTCTGATCATTATCATCTTTCTTTGGCTCTTTTGGATTTCATTTGCTCTTTTTTTTCTAGTTTCTTAACTTAGAAGATGAGGCCATTATTTTAAACCATTCTTTTCCAGTAGAGGTGTTTAGTGTATTTCTCTCTAATTATAGATTTAGCTGTAGCCCACAAATTTTGATATGTTGTGTTTTCATTTTATTCGTTCAAAATACTTTCTAATTTCTCTTTCCATTTCTTCTTTCATCCATGGGTTATCTAGATGTGCGTTTTTCAGTGTTCAAATATTTGGGAATTTTCCAGATACTTTTCTACTGACTTCTAATTTAATTCCATTGTGGCCAAAGAACCACATCATACGCCAGGCCCTGTGAAAAGTGTATAATATGCTTCTCATTTAATCATCTGGCTTCCGCCAAGAAGACTGATCTGATAAAAAGTGAGTCAGGGGGCTTCCCTGGTGGCGCAGTGGTTGGGAATCCGCCTGCCAATGCAGGGGACACGGGTTCAAGCCCTGGTCCGGGAAGATCCCACATGCCACAGAGCAACTAAGCCCGCAATGCAGCCAAAAATAAATAAATAAAATAAATAATAAATTTTAAAAATTAAAAAAAAAAAAGGGAGTCAGGAAAAGGTCAGGCTGAAAAAAAGTCTGCCACTAAGAAAAATAATATTAATAATAACTATAACAACATAAGCCTACATGCCAGCTAAAACTTAATTGAGAAATAACAACAAAAATTAATCTTAATGCTGAAATATTTATGGATGAACTGCTGTCTGGGATTAGCTTCAAAATAACCCAGGGTGAGGAAGAGTGGAAATGGGAAGAGATCAAATGAGACTGGCCAGGGGTTGAAATGAAGCTAGACGATAAATTCATGTGGTCCATTAGACTTTTCTACTTTTTAAAACACTTAAATTTTCCCATAATGAAAGTTTTTTTTTAATTTAGTATTAGCATGTCACTCAGTGAAACCTTGGGAAAAGATAACAGTAGCTTAAATTGTTCAAGTGAAAAGACTACTAATAGTGCCTTCTACATGTGTGTGCAAAGAGTCTGCTTATAAATGAGAGATGACAAGTGTATATATAGGATAAGTATGAGTCAACGTAGTTCGCTAAAAAGAAGACTGTGGGTTTCAACAAAGTGAGCAGGTTACAAAAATGTCCAGCAAAACAGAACAGAATGATAACACCATGAATACATATATTCTATTTGTGTCACGAGAATCTCTCAATATACAGTTGACTGTTGAACAATGAGGGGTTAGGGCCTCGGACCCTTCATGCAGTGAAAAATCCACATATAACCTATAGTCAGCTGTCCATACACTGGTTTCCTCCATATCCCAGGTTCCACATCCTCGGATTCAACCAACTGTGGATCGTGTAGTACCACGGTATTTGCTATTTAAAAAATTCCAGGTATAAGTGGATCGACAGTTTAAATCCATATTGTTCAAGAGCCAACTGTATTTCAAATTTTTCTTCTAAGTCAATTTCATCTGCTATCAAGGATACTGCCTAGCACATTTTCTCAAGAAGAAGCATCTCCTTCATAACCGATACTATTTTCAAAAATGGACTGTTCTGATAACTATACCACATACTGTACTCTTTCAGTTTCACCACGCAGTGAGGAAAACAAAGCTTCCTTTTAGTCTATGATTTCTACTTTCATTACCAAATGCAGAGTTTTATGAAAAGAATTACATTGAAAAATTAAGAAAATGCACTAATTATTCTTATATCATAAATGGAACTTCATTTGACAAAAATATATCAGATGCCTACCACATGCTCCGTGTTAGGCATACAGCAGTAAACGAATAGGCAAGGTCCCTAAGGTCCTGAGCTTCCTGGGCATCTAAACACCTACCCCTCCCCTGTCTACAAATAAAGAATCAAGGTCCAGAGAAGTTAAACGATTGTTGCCCATGACCTCACACTTCATCAGTGGTTAGACTAGGGTAAACCAAGAACCCAGGTCTCCGGATTATCAGAGCAAGGTGGATTCACATCATAACTTGAACTGGCTTCACTTTATACTACATCCTCAGTCCACAAAATATCCAGCGCTCCATTTCTAGGAATGTATCCTGAAGAAATAATAATGATTAAAGGCCAATGAGTCCCAAGTTCCCTAAGTGAATAATAATTTCATTATCATCACAGCGAAAAATGAAACCTTATGTTTAAAAGGCACTCATCCTTGAAGAAAGTGCCTAACGCTCTAATGGATCACTACAGTACCCGGCTAACATTCTATTAGGGCAGCAGGTATTCAGTCTGGAATATTCATTGTTCTTGTACTATTTTTAAAGGGTGGAGATTCTTTTTAAAATAAACTGCGAAATGCATGCAAAATTAATGAAACGTTCGTAAATAAGTAAAAGCTCCCCAGGCTTGCCGAGCGAGCGCACGGTCACATCAGCGCGTTCCCGAGCGTCAGCTCCTCCCCTCCAGCCCACGCTCCCTCCTCGCCCACTCTGGCCGCGCGGGAGGGGCGATAATGGTGCCGGCGTCTCCCGCTCAATTTCAATTCTCCCACGCCCTCGGCAGCCCAGCTCGCCAGGGTTTCCACCTGCGCGACCGTCGGTACCTCGGTCACGCCGGCTGTCGGCACTTAACCTGCGCCTCCGCCACGTCCGCAGCCAAGCCGCCCTCGGCCCCTGCACGATCCGAGAGCCAGGAAGCCCCAGGCGCGTCCTCGAGACCCCAGGCCAGGGCCGGGACTGGACTGCGAAGGCGGGGCGGCGCCGCGGCTCCCGGGGTCAGAGGCGCCTTGGCAGCCACACCCTCCAGCTGCGCTGTGACAGCTCCCGCGGCTGAGGCGGGCCGCGCCGACAGGTGTAGCCTCCCGTGCCGTCCCGCCCCGGTCCCGGCTCAGGTCCCGGCCAGCCACCCTGAAGCGCCCCCACCTGCCCGCCCGCCCCCTCGCGCACCACCTGTCTGGCCGCTCCGCGCGCCACCGGCGGCGGACGACCCGCCCGGCTCCCGACGAGCGGCCGGAGGGGGCAGCCCGACACCCCGGGAGGATGAGAGCTTTACCGGAGGGTGGGCCCCACGCAGGCGGTGTCGGTGCTCTGGATCTCCTGCAAGATCCGCTCGTGCTCCGGAACGGTGCCCAGACCTTCGCCGCTCTCCGCCATCTTGGCTGGAAGCTGAGAAGCCAGCGAGGCGCGGCGCCGCGAGAACCGCGGGGGCGAGCAGACTGTGGCGCGAGCGCGAGGGGGCGGGGAAAGGGGCGGGGGCGGGCGGGGTGGGGCGGGCAGCACAGGGGCGCGCGGGTGGCGTGGGAGGCAGCGCGCGGGCCCGCGACCAGGTGTCGGGTCTCCACACCTGGGGGGAGGCCAAGGTACTGCCGGGGGCGGCGGGGAGTGGAGACGCATCACCTCCGGCTCTCGCTCGGCACTTGTCCCTAGTTGCTGTCTATTAACTGGCTGGGTTTTAACATAGATCCCTGTATTCTGTGTGCCCGACCCTCTGCTACGCGCTGGGGATACTTTAGTAATGAGGGAGGTCGACAATCTGTAATAAAAGCTACGGGAACGTTTAACAGGGAGGCCTGATGTACTACTCTGGGTGGTGGAGAGTCAGAGAAAGGAAACCGTGTACTCAAGAAAAGCAAAATGGTGTGTGGGAGTAAGATTTATTTTAGGAATGAGCCAGGAAGATCCCAGCTGGCGACTGCTCAGAATGGATTCCTGTCCCTGCCCGCGGGAAGTCCACAGAGGCCAGTCAACTTGGAAATAAATTATAAGCGCCAGAAAAAGTAAATGACGTAAAACTTTGACACCTTATGGCAAAGATAAAAGTGCAATGTGTGATTTCATGCCAAAGTCCTAGAACCCAAGTGCCCCCAAGTTGCTGTGGCTGGGATAAGGCGTGGAAGCTCTTGAGAGCAGTGGGCATCAGCGAGATGAGAAAGAAAGGCAGGTGGCTTGGGCAAAGGTACTAGTGTAGAAGAGTTCTGTTTAGTGAAGTGTTTGTGGGACGCTGAGTAAAGCAGTTTGTCATGGTCAAAGCACCAACTGAGAAGGTTAATCAGGAAGAGCGTACATACCTACCCCTGAGGGACAAATATTTTCTGGTCTCCATTAATCCAGGGCTCTGAATGTCCCTTTGAGTCAACCAAGCTCTTTACTATACAGCTGTGTAACTCACTCCTTCAGTGAGCTTTTTCTAGAAGCTTTTACTACTTCCATCCTCCTCACACAAAAATCCTGGGAGATGATACTGCATAATAATTAAGAGCATGAGCTCTGAAGACTGGTGTCTTCAAGTTAATTCCCTGGTCCTTCACTCCACAGCTGGGTGACATTGTGCAAGAACCTAGTCCCTTTATAATTCAGTTTCCCCATCTGTAAATGACCATAATAGTACTGTCTACTTCATTTTGCTGTCCCATGTTGTGTTAGCTTTCTATTATTGCTGGAACAAATTATCACAAACTTAGCTTAAAACAACTCAAATTTATTATGTTATAGTTCTGTAGGCTAGATGTCTAATACGGGTCTCACTGGGCTAAAATCAAGGTGTCAGCACAACTGTGCCCTTTCCAGAGGCTCTAGGGTAGAATTCATTTCCTTACCTATTTCAGCTTCTAGAGGCCTTCCACATTCCTTGGCCCATGGCCCCCTTCCTCAGTCTTTCAAGCCAGCAATATTGCATCTCTCTGACTGACCATTCTTCTGTAGTCACATCTCCCTTTGACTCTGACCTAGGCCAGAAAAGATTCTCTGCTTTTAAGGACCCATGACATTAGGTTTGACGCAACCCCGTAATTCTGGATAATCTTCTATCTCAAGGTCTTAACGTTAATCACATCTGCAATATCCCCTTTGTCATGTGAGGTAATATATTTGCAGATCCCAGGGATTAGGACATGAACATTGTGGGGGAACCATTATTCTGTCTGCCACACTTAGTAAGGGCCCGATAAACATTACTAACATATATAAATGTCCTCCTTCCTATTAATGTGAAATTTCTGCCCTCCTTGGAAACTTCAACTCAGATTTACCTCCTTCATAAAGATTTCCCTAATGAATCACAACATTCTCCACTGACACTAGATTCAGTGTAGCACATATATCCATTCCACCAACAACTGTTTTAAGAGTTTGCACTTGTTTTGATTAGTTCCTTTTTATAATTTGAATTTTGTTTGTTCTGTACAGTTGACCCCCAGGGAACCGAAACACAGCTGACCTCAGTGCACACTGGCTTGGAAGACTAAGGAAGCTCTGCTACATCCAAATATTTATTCTACCAAGAAACCCTATCACAAGCTTGTTTCCACTGTCTTGATGGTACAAGAGAATCCAGATCTTCTCTGGGTAATCTCACTTCCACAAGCTGTGAAAATATACAGAAAAAAAAAAAGAAATCCCTTCCCAAGTCCACCAGCATTTTCATACCATGTTAAGGTCCTTAAGTTCAGAGATGACTTTTTTTTTTTGCAATTTTTTATAGTTCCTCATAGAGTCCTCCACATGGCTGAGAGAAAGTTGGAAGGTCTTCAAACCAGACAATGCTGAAGTTCTGAAGCCATTGGAAAGAGTTCAGGATGAGTTAGAAAGGAGCATTCCAAACAGGTCTGAGTAGGTAGGAGTTTAATTAATCCATTATTGGTAACAATTAGGAATTAAAACAATATCAAATTGTAAAAAGTTTCTTCAAACTTGCTCTTTATATGTTGACATTAAATATAACATCTTATAATATTGTGTATTCAGTTGCCTTAATAGAAATCTGCAGCACAAATAAAACGTTACCTCAAACTCCCTGATGTTCACTTTTATCAGGAGCTTCAATGCAAGAAATGATATTTATGGACTTTTGTCAGAGGATATAAACTTCATCCATTCCTCTGGTTATTTAAAATTTTATCCTTGGATGGAGCCAAATACCTGTACCTAGACCCTAGTGTTTTGGCCCTTCATACCACTGTTTTTCACTGAGTAGTAAAAAACTGAATTTTTTTCTTAGCAGACTGTGTCCTCAATGGCTGAGGCACCACCACCTGGTGTTAGCACATCTGAAATGCAGGTTCAGCTCTTGAGAGGGGAAAATAAGTCTTTTGAAAACTGAACCTGAAACCAAAGCATAAGATCCGAGAACAAATTTTTCCTGTCCTACAAAGTGAACAGAAAGCCAGTTCTCTCTGCAGGAAATGGCAGGCTATCTTAGCTCAGACGATGAGCAGGACCAGAATTCACTGTTCTGAAGAGTAAAGCAAGGTGAGGAGACATATGGCACAAGCCAGCTTCTTATTTGGCAATGCCCCATACTTGGGGGGCATTCCTTTCTGGAGTGTTCATTACCCAGACCTTTCCCCTTCTCTTCTCCAACCCTGGTGCCATCTATCTAAACCCAGCTCCAAATACCCGTGCCCTGGGAAGCCAGCCCTGCTTACATACTCCTCACTCCTGGCCTGTTTCAACACCTGCCCATAGAGATTACCTCAACGCTAAGTGGCAGTATCTTCCCCTCAAGTCAAGATGGAAGGAAGTCCATATACCACTTCTCCTTCTGAAACAGCTGTTGCTGGTTCCCTCTGTGGCTTCTGACAGTTCCGTTAGTACCTGAAGTTTTGGCTAAGAATTTAAAGCTAAATGTCCTCAATAGCTAACTATGTAAATTTTAATTACGGACGTAGCTATAACAAACACATTTATGTGAAAAAAGGCCTAAAGTGCTACATTTCTAAAAGGCTCCAAAACGAAGAATTTCAGCTATAGGCCGAAATAAAAACCATAATAGCTATTTACTGAGCACTATTTGCTAAGCCCTTTATATTATCTAATTTAATCTTTAATAATTTAATTCATTTTTTTTTGGTAATTAAATTAATACTAATTTTACTAAAATCTTATTTCACCCTCTAGGGTACTTTTGCTATCTCCAATTTAATTTGAAGAAACTGAGACTTAGAGAGATTAGGTCACTTGTCCAAAGCCACACAGCTAGTGAGTTGGAGAAGATGGAGCTAGTAAGCCGTTCCTGTTTTTCCTGTTAATAAAAAAAATCAGATAAGAAGACTATTCCGATGTTATTTGACCCAAGGAATAAATGACTCAATCTGGTCTGAAGAGGTTGGGGGCAGTAGAGGACACTGGAAGACTACACATGCATGTTGAGTTCTTTTGGGGGCAGTGGATATTGACTTCCAGAGATCCACCCAAAATCTCTCATCAGGACTCCGGGGAGGGAAAAGATATATCAGGAAGACTGACAGAGCAGGAGACTGGCAGAGCAAGAGACGCGCTCTGTGTCTGGCAGGAAACTAACCAGAAAAGTAAGGGTTTAACCTGTAGATAAAATCTTAATCATTAACGACTTATACCTTGAGCCGCTTGTCTACAGACTAATAAACAATCTTGGGAAAGCCCCTCCGTCAGAAGGAGGCTGTAGAATGCAGCTGCCCAGGTCTGGCATTTAAATGTTTGGGTTCAAATTCCAATTCATCTCTTACTAGATGTGGGGCCTCGGTAGAGTGACTTAACTTGTCTAAGCCTCAGTTTCTTCAAGTGTGAATTGGGAGCAATAATAGTCCCTAGCTCACCAAGTGGTGTGGAGATTAAAGGAGATAATATATGTATAATGTTGCATGAGCATTGGAGACGAGGATTATCCAACATTTGTTATTAAATCAGGAAGCCCAGAATTTAGCTTCCTCTTTGGCAAAATAAAAATAAAAACCGGACACAATATTGTTCTTTTTTTCTAACCATTAACAAAATAGCCTAATTCTGTATCAGAGTTCTCTGAACCTGAACCTCATTTTTTTTTTCTGAATGCTCGATGGAAGGAAACTGCCTGAAAGTTGTTCCTGTTGTGGCTGGGGAACCAGGGCCCTGTCTTTGGGTTAGACCCTTGGTTCTGGATCCACTTTAGTGAGCCCTCCGGATCTTGCTTTAAGTCAAGGGTCTCTTCATTGTCCTTGGAGGCACACACAGCATGGTGCCAAACAATCAGCGAGTCTGTCTCCATTTCTAGGCATGGGACAATGTCTGTATGGTTTACTACCAGCCCAGTTACTATTTGTTTAATAAATAATCCACATGCAAATACTTCTCATGTTAAGCTTAATGTTGTAAAAGCATGTTTCATGAGGTAGGGTACAGCTCTACAGAAAGATTCCCTTTCTTACTCCTAGGAACCCTATAGCAGACTTCCGGATCTTTATCCTCTCAAGACTTTGCTAATATCATTCAGATGTTTCTTAAAGAGTTTAAGAGCCTTTGTTATATAATTGCAGAACTTTATCAAAATGTAGAGTACAGGCAGCCTTTATATATTGGCTCTTATCAACTAACCCTTCCCTGTGCCTTTTAGCCACTCTTTGGGGCTGTCTTGTCAGCGGCTTTCCTCCAGCTTCTACCTTGTTGGTGCAGTGACCCCAGGTGGCCATAGTCTGTAAGTGCAAGAGAATGTGAACAAAGCCCAGCCAGGCCTGGGAGGATTCCTGCTGCAAAACTGTGTCCAGGAATCTGTTCCATATCCCACAGGGGAGAACAATAGAAGGAAATCTGAAATTGAAGCCAAATAAAATCAGTTTTTCTGAAATATGGGCCAGTCCTCAAAGAAGTTCAAAAGTAATTAGCCCCAGGTTCTCTTCATTCAACAACTGCTTTTATTGAACGCCTGCTGTGTGCCAGGTTCTGTGCTAAGCTCTCAGAGCTGGCTCATCCATGTGGGGCCTAAGAAGCTGCTCTTGGCTTAATGCTCTGCCATCACCATCTTGTAATTCTTAATAATTTTTTGAACAAGGAGGCCTGCATTTTCATTTTGCATTGGTCCTGTAAATTGTATCACTAGTCCTGCCCTCAGAACGATGTCCTGAAAGCACCATCACATTGCTCATCCCAAAGCTAAACATTTTAAAGTCCACTGAGCAATTAAAGAGCAACAGTATTTTCTCTGAATTCCATTCTCTCCTTCCTCTCCCCATGGCACCCCAGCGCCAGCTTATGACACCATTTTCTCTTCTCTTTCCTCTTTCTTTCCTCCTCATTGTTGGCTTTTCATTCCTCACTCTTTCCCCACTTAGCTTTTCTTTATTGCCTTTCACCCTCTCTCCCTCTCTTCTCACTCGTCCTATTTTTTTTTCTTCTCTCAGCAAAAAAGGATTTAGAAATGTAACTAATGTAATGTAATGAAATGTTAATAAGGATAATAATAGCTGACATTTACTCCCTGGCCCTCCCTTTTGTAAGATAGGGTCCCTGGACCTCCCTATCCTTCACCCTGATTTGTTATCCTTCATAGCACTTATTACCACTTTTTAATTTATTTTTAGCTCTTCACTAAAATGCCAGCTGCCTGTGAGCAGGGAGTTTCCAGGTCTCTTGATCTTGCTGTATCAACAAGACCATTGCCCATCCTCCACCACTGCCTGCCACATTGGAGATGCTCCATAAATATTTACTTAATGAATGAATGAGCATTTGCTATGTATGAGCCACTACATTAAATACACATAATGCCTAATTCATATAAACCTTTCAGTAGTTCTTTCAGTAAGTTGTATAGGGGCAAAATTTGAACACATGTCCTTCTGGCTCCAGAGCCCATTCATTTAACCACTAAATAAATAGAACTGTCTCCCTGCTTGGAATACTTAGTTCCCAACATAAAAAAAAAATGTTTTTTTTAACTTCTCTCTAGTGTTCCACTGAAGATCGAGCAGCTAATGGTATTATTTAAGTGTTCAGTGCAAACGTGGCAACTACACAGCCCACTGTCATCAGGGACCCCAGGCTTTCCTGAGGTGCTGCAGACGTGGCAGGCCTCAGTCCTAATTAGGCCCACAGTTATTCCTGGATTCTATTTTATATCCACAGCATGCTGCGCACTACACCACTCCCATTGGAGATTAAATGAGGTCACGATATTACATTAGCATCAAATATAAGAATTAGTAAATAGGATTTGGAAAAGGGATACCTCTCTCCCCTGAATATTAGGCAACCAAAATAAAATTTACATTACTCAATATTTTCCCCCTGCTCAGAATTTCAAGATGTTGTGAGTGCTTGTTTACTTCAACACTCTAAAGTGTATATTGTATTATGCTGGAAGATATATCCTGGATGTAAATCAGACATCATAATAACTAGCTAACATAGTGAACATCTACCATGTGCTAGGCCAGCATTGTGCTAAACACTTCACATACATTTGAGGTAGGTTTTATTATAATTCCCATTTTATAGTTTCAGAAAGTATGGCCAAAATCAAATAATAAATGCTAGAGCTTTGATCTTAACATACTTAATGCAGTAAGATTTAATAGAAACCTTACATTTCTGAGCAAGAGCGTCCTAGAATGTCTGCAGCGGAATTTAACTAGTTATATCTCTTAGCATGTCGTTCTAAGATTTTACTGTGTTTACAGTTCAGGTGGTTGTTTTTTGTTGTTGTTGTTTTAATGTTTTCTGTTCTTTCCTAAAAGCACGTTATCTTCATTCTTAAAAACATTAAAGTCAAAGAAATAATAATATCCTGTTTGCTCTTAAACTGTTAAAACTTCATGGTCAGCTTTTGGAAAAGAGCCCGAGAGAGTCTGTGAGTACAAGTGTAAAACAATTATGTTATCATAAAACAATTACAAAAATTTCTTCTGGTACGTCATCACGTACAATTCCCTTTTCCTCCTATTTTTCCCAGCCCTCGGCAGGGCTTTCTTTGGATATGTCCTCTTTTTCTTCCTCCCACTAACACTGCACTGCCCTTCAATCTCTTTATCTCAGTCTCAGCTCTAGCAATAAGACACACTGTAATTTCTGAATTCAAATTGGTTCAGACATGTTATGATTTCAAGACCTGTTCTAAGAGGCTAACAACACACCTGCAGGAACCTAAGAGGCGTAATGAGCCCAGGCTATATCCAGGTCTGAGAGGGTATCCATTGGGGCCCAGGTCTAACGAGCGAGGCCCGGCAGCAGGACGTTCTCGTGTGCGTATGACCAATGTAAGGATGCTGCTCTACTGTGTAATCCTAAGACCATAGCTACCATTGCTATTTTATCAGAACCACTCCCAACATGAGGATTCAGAAACCCACTACCAATGCACTGGGATTGATATACTACTAGTTGAAAGCTATTAACTATCCTTGTTCAAGGAAGTTGGTAATGCTGAATAAGGCTGAATAAGGAACGAGTGTTGTAGTTTCTTTTCTTTTCTTTTCTTTTTTTGGCTGCACCATGGGGCATGTGGGACCATAGTTCCCTGACCAGGGATCAAACCCGTGCCCCCTGCAGTGGAAGCATGGAATCTTCACCACTGGACCGCCAGGGAAGTCCCTGTAGTTTCTTTAAGCATGGCTCCAGACAGCCGGTAAGCCTACCAGGGAGAGGCACGCCCCCTAGAGGCAGCAGCTGGCAAGGAGTCGGGCATATCTAGGCCAACTGGAGGAACTGGAGTAAAAATAAGAAAACCTAGTAAGGATGAGAAAATCTACTGGAAATTACCATATGGTGGTGACATGATAAAAACAGTGATGCCGGGCTTCCCTGGTGGCGCAGTGGTTGAGAGTCCACCTGCCGATGCAGGGGACACAGGATCGTGCCCCGGTCCGGGAAGATCCCACATGCCGCGGAGCGGCTGGGCCCGTGAGCCATGGCCGCTGAGCCTGCGCGTCTGGAGCCTGTGCTCCGCAACGGGAGAGGCCACAACAGTGAGAGGCCCACGTACCGCAAAAAAAAAAAATAATAAAAATAAATTAAAAAAAAAAAAAAAAAAAACAGTGATGCCCAGGGCAAAAGGATTAGGGTAGCAAAACTAATTCCAGACCCCACCTGCTCATGAGTTTTAGCCTACCAAGCATCTGCCAGCCAGGTGATTTTGAACGCCCAAAGCAAAGCCATGCTAGGACAACACAGGCACTAGCGGTAGGCCTTTCTTCACATTTCTCCCTTTTCTTTGAAATTCAGTCACTGTCTGCATGGCTAACATCAAATTCCAATTTGCCACCCTGGAAATTTATTCCCCAATTCAATTGTTAGAGCTGCCTGAGATGTCTTTATTGGGTATTTCATTGGCAACACAAATAAACCATGGAAAAACCATAATGTCTCAACTCTCCCCTAAAACTATCTCTCCTTTAAAATTAATACTTTGGGCAGTGGTCCCATTTCACACATAGATGACAACAAACACAGGACCTCAGAATCATCTGATTCTTGTCCACTTTTCCAGCAAAACAGAAAGAAGACCAAAGGAGTTGACTCAAGGGGCCCACTGGGAGAGTCAGGCAGGAGACAGGATGGGAGCAGCCTTGTATGAAGTCAGGAGGTAGGCGGAAGGCAGCCCGGGCAGGTGAATGAGACTATGGCCATCGACAACATGAGTCCCGGTCCCAGCAACCTCCTCATGACTCCTAGGTGGAGGAGACCCATTCTCTCAGATGATGGTGGGGCTAAGTGTGCCAGGAAGCCTTGCACACCCTGTTAAAGAAGGGCCGTTGAGCCATCCTTAAAGGACACTAGCAGAAATCATCTCTGGGTTTTGAGTTCCTGAGCTCTCTGAGCTCACCTTGCTAGAGAAACAAACCCCACCTGACCCTGATCTGAACACTGACCTTGAGCAGGGCACCTCAAAAACAAGGTGGGCGGGGAGAGGAAGCTAACAGTTTAGGATTTTACAACAGAAAACGTCTGTAGGAGTAATGCCTTTCTTCTGTGACAGGGAAGGACAACTAGGAGAATTCTTGGATATTTTCTCTACCTCAATTCCCAGGTGCAGGGCTTTCCCTGAGAATGTTTCTCCGCTGTATTCCCAGCCCCATCCTCTCAATGTCCTGACCCTCCCCTCACTGTCCATTCCAGCCCTTGGGCCAATCTCCCTCCAGCCAAACTTCTTTTCCACCCTCTCTGCCTTTAGAACTTGTAACTATTCAAATACTTTAGCCTTCTCTTCTTCCCTGAAATGATGACTTTCTCTCTGGACTACCTTCTTTCTTTTGCCTCGCAAGGTCATCATTAGTTCAGAAGCTCATACAAGTCAGTTCAACGAATACTTATCTAGCTACTGTGTGCCAGGCATGGTAGAAGCTTCTGCAGAGGACGCTAAGATATAAGTAAGACACAGGTTGTGCCCTCAGGAGTCTTTAGCCTGAGAATGGTTATAGTATAAAATACACACACACACACACACACACACACACACACACACATCCAAGTGAGTCGGAATAAATGCCCTGGATTCTTTGGGGCTTCAAAGGACGAAACGCTCACCTGTGGTTGATGGATCAGAACATTTGAGCTGTGCCTTGCAAGATGGGCTGGATTTGGGCAGGCAGAAATAAGAGTGAAGGATAATAAAGGAAAGGAACCATGAGCACGAGAAGGAAGAAAATCTCAGGGCATATTATCAAATAGTAAACACTCCAGTCTGGCCAAAATGGAAGTCCTGTCTTTATTTTCCAACCCTCATATTTGGCCACATGAGCTGATTAGGTTCCATAAGAGCAGTGAACCAGAATAGGTTACATTGGAATATCAATGACATGCACAGGGATGTGTAGAAAGGCGTCGAATGCTAGCCTAAGAGGTCTTCATCTAATCAATGATTACAGCAACAGTTTAGGAAAACTAATTTTGGTGAATATTGTCCCAATTAAAGGCTTGTTAGGAGCTCTGTGTCTATCTTCCAAAATAACATCGAGGTGTTTTAACAGTAGCCTCTGGAAAAGACTGCTCTTACTCCTCATTCAATAACCTAAATACAGGGCTTCCCTGGGGGCACAGTGGTTGAGAGTCCGCCTGCCGATGCAGGGGACACGGGTTCGTGCCCCAGTCCGGGAGGATCCCACATGCCGCGGAGCAGCTAGGCCCGTGAGCCACGGCCGCTGAGCCTGCACGTCCGGAGCCTGTGCTCCGCAACAGGAGAGGCCACAATAGTGAGAGGCCCGTGTACCGCAAAAAAAAAAATAACCTAAATACAAAGCTAACGGTGGTTATTCCAGGTCCACTGGTGGTGATGACAGGCAGCACCTAGAGAAAATATTTGTGCTGTGTCTACTCTCGTGATGCTGGGAGAGTGCTGTGACTGTCAGATCTAAACCAATTCTTTTCTTTAGGAAGACCAAATTGGTTTAGATCTGACTGTCAGATCTAAACCAATTCTTTTCTTTAGGAAGACTGGGGATATTTGCCCTCAGAACGGAGAGTAGGACAAGAACCAAAGCAGGAAGTCAGGTCCGGTACCAGAGCAAGACTAGCTGATAGTTCCAAGGATGGGTGAAACCTGTAGATGTTGGCCAGGGTTGTGAGACCAGGAGAGAAGTAGAGGGGGCCAGGGGTGAAGACCAAGGGCTCTAAAGCAGCAGTAGCAGCAGAGGCCACAGTATTTAACACACATCCAGGCTCCCTTTATCCCCCTCTCATGTTTCCCTTTAGACTTCTGACCTAGCCACCAGGGAGATGCACAAGTTTGAGAAGGTGCTAGTACGGTATAAAGTATGTTCCATTTGGAAAAAATTACCAAGTTTCCTATCAGTGAAAAGCTCTAGTTTCTTCTACCTATTGAATAGGGTAAAAGTCACCTGCCCTCCTTCAAGGATGTTCTTGATGCTCAGATAAAATGAAGGTGTGAGGAACAGTTATAATGGAGCTGTAATTATTTTTCAACTGCACCTACATATTGACAGCCCAAGAATCAACCAATAAATATCAGTATCTTCCCATACCCCCAACACTACCCGGGCCGTTTGAAAAGATTCAGAATTTATTTAATGCAAAATCAAATTTAAACATCTGGGAGAAATTTATTCAGATTTAAACTGTAGGATTTCAAAGCATTTTGTCCTGGATCTTTCTGAGACTGAAAAGACAAGAGCAAAAAAAAAAAAATCCTTTCACTGAATCTACAAATATTAGTCAACAAATATTTATTGTCTATCACTGTCACATTCAGTGATTGCCATCCTGTTCCCACACTGATAAGTGTCAGGTACAGGCAGACAGTCAAAAAGACTTAAAATTTTAAAACTGCCTGTTTAACACAGAGATACATGGTCTTTCATTTTAATCCTGTCCTTGAAATATGCAAATTAATCCCCATCTTAGCAAAGAAGCTATTTTTAAATCTTATATAGAAATAAAAAATACATATCCGAAAGGTCACTATATACCCAAGGGCAGCAACAATACAAGTAAGCATTCTACGTTTTTTTCCTACAACTCACATCCACTCACATATAAATGAGTCTCAATCTATTTGGAGTTGGCATGAGGTCCTTTTTGATCACTTGAAAGTCAGTTCTATTTTTTAACCTTGTGGTGATGAATCATGAAACAAATACAATGCAAAAAAAAGTGGATTATTTATTTACTGTCATTCCTCTAAGGATAAAATTTTGAGATTAGGTATGTACAGAGTTGTAACCATTTTTCAAAATTTAGTTTTTATTCTGTTTTAGAGAAAAGGATAAAAAGAAGTGAATAAGACTACCTTATGACCACTAAAGAAGAAACAACAAAATATAAAGGAGCCCTACCTTAAAGTAGCTTCAATGGGCAGCTCAAAAGATTGAATCTCAGCCAGGACATTCTCATAGGTTTGATCTGGGTCTTCCACCAACATTGCTCCTGATTTTCCAGCCGCAGACATCAGATTTTAAGTGCCAAACAGTTGTAATTTATAAGAGAAATGCAGTTTTCCTTATAATTATGACAAGGATTCTGTGTTCACCCAGAGTAGCAGCAAAAACTGAGCTCACTGTCTGACTTCATGCTATCAAAATCCTTGCTTCCAAGAATGTTGCACAGCTGTTGCTGTCCTGTCTCTACTTATAACATTTTATTTATTATTAACCTTGACACAGTTCAGAAAGTTCCTGCCTGATGCCTGCTGTATTTATTTACTTGTTTCTCAAAGACAGTAAGCTGCAAACTTTGGTAGGAATTAGAAGAATTATACTATAAAAAGTTATTAAGTACAATCGACTTGTTAGGGCACATATTATAATGTTATTTATGCTAATTACACCATTGAAGCTATGCTCCTAGTTATTCCTGCAACTATACCCTTGCCCACAGCCCTAAAATATATAACAATCAGAGAAAAACATAACAATCCTATAGGATATAATTTTGAGGTCACTGGGCGAGCACCTTGGTTCCCCATCTGTTTCACTTCTCCACACTACTCACTGCTGTCTGAAGTTCCACCATTATAGAGCCATTCCTTTTTTTGTCTCCTGTTCAAATACAAATGCTCCTGGAAGTAAATTTCAATCCTTATCAGTCATTTATGCCTTACTGTGAGTGAGTTTGCTAGACCCTTTCTGCAGGATAGATTTTGATGGGGAGGGCGAAAGCATGAAGGTGCCAGGACGTTAAGGGGCCTGGTTGCCACTGAGAGGAAGAAAGTGTGCAAGAACTAGAGGCCTAAAATATCAAGGAAAAAGGTGGCCGACAGCCAGCCCCAAGCAGGCCTAAAAAATTAAATGGGTACATATTTCCCATTACCATTTGTACTAGATCTTCCTCAATTCTCATGCTTTCTTGCCCAGTACAAGAAAGTGGTTATTTAAGGGATAAGTAGGGACTTCCCTGGTGATCTAGTGGTTAGGACTCCATGCTTCCACTGCAGGGGGCATGGGATCCATCCCTGGTCGGGGAACTAAGATCCCGCATCTCACATGCCTCGCAGCCAAAGAAAATAAAAAATAAAGGGATGAGCAGTGACATTCTTCCATATGAATCTACTTTTTTAAAGTTTTTATCAGATTTGTTAATAATGCTCCAAAAAGAAGTTGAAGTTCTTTCTCCTCAAAATGTACTATTCATGTAACCACAAGGCATATGTCATAAATTGCATCCACTTTTCACTTTTCCCTGCATCCATACCCTTGCCAGTACCTCACCGATTGTCCCTCCATGCCCCAGGACTTTGGGCTTAGCCCATGAGTTCTGCTGGCCAATGATATGTGAGCTGAAGTGACAGTATGTGAGCTCCAAGCCTGGGCTTTGTAAGGCCTCACATACTTCTCTTTGCCCTCCTGCACCTCTGCCATCACCTGAGAAAAACATGCCCTGGCTAGCTTGCTGGTCCAAGGAGGATGAGAGATGTATGAAGCAGAGTCATCCCGACTGATCCACAAAACTGCAGGGAGAAGCTTATTTTCCCAACCAGCTGCAGCATTCTGATGCAGAGCTGCTCACCCTAGCCCCAGCCAGATCAGCCATGCCCCAAATACCCACAGACACAGGAGCAATAATGAATGATGGTGCTTCGCAGCCACTGAGTAATGGATTATACGCAGCAATAGCAAACCAATGCAGCATTCTTCACATCAATTCCACCAATAGGCTCAACTCTTAGCCCTAGTTTTCCTCCATGGCAGAATGGAAGAAATGCATTAGGAATATGTCTAACACCATTTCCCCTTCTCCAAGACCTGACACAAAACAGTAATTTTCTATCTTGTATTAAAGTCATTTATGTGCAGGGTTTTAAATTTATACCAAATTATCAGATTATTTAAGAGCAGAATGTCTATTTGATTTGTATTTGTATTCCCTGTAACACAACACACGGTCCTGTGTAACAGTAGGTGCTCAAGAAATGCTTATTGAATGAATAAATGATTGACAGCAAAGCTACAAGCTAAGAGTTACTTCTGCCTTATGCCCAAGTGTTGGTCCAAATGATGCAAAAATATGAGACTTCCAGATTGAATTTATCAGACTATGAGAATACATAAATTCATGATGGGAAATCAGTCTGGTCATAAGAGAGTATTGGTCATCACTTTATTATATAGTAGAGAACAACTTCATAGGTAATGCCACATACACATGAACATATATCTGTGATGACCCACCGAGCCTTAAATATAACATAGTTTAAAAATTGATTTTTCTCCCCACATACCCCAAATTTTTATTTTTAAAATTTTCATACTGGGCTTCCCTGGTGGCACAGTGGTTGAGAGTCCGCCTGCTGATGCAGGGATCACGGGTTCGTGCCCCGGTCGGGGGAGATCCCACATGTCGTGGAGCGGCTGGGCCCTTGAGCCATGGCCGCTGAGCCTGCGCGTCCGGAGCCTGTGCTCTGCAACGGGAGAGGCCACAACAGTGAGAGGCCCGCGTACCGCCAAAAAAAAAAAAAAAAAAAAAAAAAATTTCATACTTACAGAAGAATTACAAGAACAGTCACATAACCTTCATCTGATTCATCAATTGTTAACATTTTGTTACATTTGCTTTCTCTTTCTCTCTTTATTCAAGGGGATTTTATAATGTAGGCATATGCTTTTAATACATAGAGTGATAAAACTGTGTTCATTTAAATAGAGTATTTTTAGAACAGTATAATGCTATAAAGTAGTATAATTAATGAACCACAATAGCTTTGACTCATAGTTCTGCCCTAACCTGTTCCTACTACACAGCGCTGTTATCCTCTTCCTGTACAGCCAGCTCCACCAGGAGACTCAAAGTTTTCCATCCTGTTGCTTGATTGCCTCCCTCCACCCCTTAGCTCTCCCCATACCTCCTCTACTCCCACCCCGTCTCCTCCCACTTCTGTTAAGTGAATTTTCTCTCTGCTTCTTACTTTCTTCTAAGCCGTGTAAGACAGGCTACAACTTCCTGTTTCCACTGACTAAACCAGCATCTTCCTTTTATGCAAAACTTTCCTTGAGGGTTTCCCTGGTGGTGCAGTGGTTGAGAGTCCGCCTGCCGATGCAAGGGACACGGGTTCGTGCCCCGGTCCGGGAAGATCCCACATGCCGCGGAGCGGCTGGGCCCGTGAGCCATGGCCGCTGAGCCTGCGCGTCCAGAGCCTGTGCTCCGCAACGGCAGAGGCCACAACAGTGAGAGGCCCGCGTACCGCAAAAAAAGAAAAAAAAAAAAAAAACTTTCCTTGAGTGCCATTTCCTGCCGGAAGTCAGCACAGATTGAATGAACAGGAGAGGCTCTCCTCCCAAAAGTAACAGAAAAACAACCTCCCCTATCCCATAGCGCTGACAACAAATTCACCAAATAAGGAAAAGAAAAGGAGGTAATGGAAAAATTTTAAACAGCCATATTCCAAGATGCCCATAAAAGAGAATGGGGAGTAAGACTGGAATGTTCCCAGTCTCAACCCTTAACCTCGCCTCCCAGCTGCAGCTCAAACTCTTTTATAGTGTACTACTTTCTGGGATCAAGCCTGACCACTGACAGGGGATGATTAAGCAGCTCTAGGCCAGTGGTTCCCAATGGGTGATCTTGTCTCCTCCCACCCCTAGGGCAATGCCTGGAGACATTTTTGATTGTCTCAGCTGGAGGTGGGTGCTACTGACATCCAGTGGGCAGAGGCCAGAGGTGCTGCTAAATGATGCAGAATGCACAGCACAATCCCCCACAACAAAGAATTAACTAGCCCCAAATGCCAGTGGTGCTGAGATTGGGAAATCCTGCCCTAAGCAGATCTCTGGGACACATCATCAGGCTATGTGTGGTGTTGTTATGGCCCTGGTCCTGGGTCCCTTTCTAGGCATTATTTTCCTGCTCTGTAACTAAGCCTTTGTTCTATTAATCTGCTAGGAACCCTCTAGAACTAGAAACTGACCCTTTAGAAAAAGTAAGTTTATTATTCAAATAAAACCTGGTTGGGTTTTTGCATTCCTCCCTCACCAAAACTGGAATCCCAGCCTCCTTACTCTATACTGGAACCACCAATGGGAAACATTATGCTCATGGGTTTCATTGGCACAGGTGCCCCTTCTGCAATTTGCAGTCTCTAGGAAACAACTGGGAGCCTGGGGGCAAGGCAGGGGTGGCTAGAAGGTAGAAGGATACCAAAAGAGGTGGACTAGCCTGACAATTCTCACCTGGTGTTTAGTTCTGTTAAGAGGCTTGGTTCCACCCTTCCACACCTACAGCATACCTTCCTGTAGAGGTAGTTTCCTCAACTTTATAGGTAATTCTCACACCTATATATCTTTTGATGGGTCCAGGAAATTTAAAAAACTGTTACCTAGGAATAAAAGAGAATTTCTTAGTATAATAAAAGGAGTCTATCCAAACAAACAAATAAAACAAAACAACACAAAAGAAACCTCGTTAACATCTTACTTGGTGACAAAATGTTAAACGTTGGCCTCCTCAGTTCAGGGAAAAAACAAACCTTAACTCTATTTGAAATTGACCTGGAAGTCCTAGCCAATGCAATGAGGCAAGATAAAGAAATAAAAGATATAAAGGTTGGTAAGAAGGAAGAAAAACTGACATTTGCAGAATACATGATTGTATTAAATAAATATAATAAGTATCTAGGAAGTTGACGTGCTGACTAACTAGTACTTGAGGGTCTATTGGGCCACAACTGAAAGTGCTAACAAAATTTTAAAACGTTAAGGAATGACAAGGTCCAAGATTTCAGAAAGGCAGAATGAAGATTACAAACCCAGTATAACACTGCCCAGGTATAATATATGTGCACAGGAGTTTTCCACTTCCTCCCCCATAGGACTCAACGTGTGAGCTTCTAACCCCCACAATGGTGACTTGTGTTTCTCTGGCCTACCTTCCCCTACCTGGTATCTTCTCTGGCCAGCAACTGAGCTCTCCTAGGCCAGACTTGTCTCTGGTAGCTGGCACAGGGAACCATCTTTTTCAGCATCTCTCCACCTCTTCCTTTCTTCCTCTCTGTCTTCTGTTTTAATCTTCAGAGACATCAGGTACTTGTCGTTCCTAACCCCCTTGTCATTCTCACCCAAAAAATCACTTTGTTACACATGCACACACATTCAAGCATGTACATACACACACAACTTCTCTAAAACCATAGTATTTTTAAATGGAAGGATCACCTTCAAGCTCTAAAATTGAAGGTCAAGGAGATTTTTTTTTTAATTGCCTAAGATTTTTATGTGTTGGTAACAGAACACAGAAAAGACTGTAAACCTCCTGACATATAGTCCAGTGTTCCTCCGCTGTGCTATTCTGACTTTTTTTTCCTCTAACTCTACCCCACCATGACTAGCATCTTTGGTAAGCAAAGAAATTTATCTCAATCAGAAATAATAAACATATTTTTTAACAAACATCTACATAGCAATTAACATATGCCAGACATTGTTCTAAGCATTTTACAAATATTAATTCATTTAATCCACACAACTTCCTATGAGGCTGATTATTATTATCTTCATAAACGTATAAGTCAATCATGTAATCCAACTGCTAAAAGTCTAGTGCAATTTTAGGCTGTGCTAATAACAGTACAGAGTTCAGTGCAAAGAAGGCTAAAATTCAATTGTATTCTGTGCTCTCCTTCTGATATTCACTTGGCTCACTCCTTCACTTCCTTCAGACCTTTATTCAAAAGTCACCACCCCAGTGAGGCCTTCACTGGAAACAAAATCCAACATTTTAACTTTGATCCAGAACTCTCTATCCCCACTACTTCCTCCAATGTATTTATTTATTTATTTTTGTTGTTGTTGTTATTTTCTGGCCACGCCCCATGGTATGTGGGATCTTAGTTCCCCAACTCAGGGATCCAACCCGTGCCCCCTGCAGTGGAAGCACGGAGTCTTAACCACTGGACCACCAAGGAAGTCCCCCTCTGCTTTATTTTTATCTCTCAATATTTATCATCTTTGAACATACCATACACTTCACCTGTTTTATTACCTGTCCCTCCTCTTAAAAAGGAAGATTAATGAAGACAGGGAATTTTTTTCTGTTTTGTTCACTGAGGTATCTCCAGAGCCTAGAACTGTGCCTGGCAAAGAGGGAAAACTCAGTAGTGTTTGTTGAATGAATGATGAATGAATAAATGAGAAAACGTACAGATGAGAAAGGAGAAAAACAAATACCTGAATAATTATATTATATGAAGGCAAGAGATGAGTACTAGAAAAGAAGAAGGAATAAAAATGCCAGGAAGGGCAACCCAAGTGTCCACTGAAAGATGAATGGATAAACAAAATATAGCACAAACATACAGTGGAATATTATTCAGTCTTAAAAAGGAAGGATATCCTGTCACATGCTCCAACATGGGTGAATCTGGAGGACATTATACTAAGTGAAATAAGCCAATCACAAAAAGACAAATACTATATGATTCCACTTATATGAGGTGTCTAAAATAGTCAAAATTCATAGCAACAGAAAATAGAATGGTGGTTGCCAGGCGATGGGAGGAGTGGGAAACGGGGAGTTGTTGTTTAGTGGGTATAGAATTTCAATTTTGCAAGATGAAAGATTTCTGGAGATCTTGATACACAACAATGGGAATATACTTAACACTACTGAACCGAACACTTTAAAATGGTTAAGATGGTTTTTAAAAAAAAGAAAGGGAAAGCTCAGGAGAGAACAAAAATAGCCATGTAGGAGGGACATTGGTACTGAAAATTGAAGAATGGGTACTATTTGGATATTCTAGGGCGGTGAGGGGACTCACAGCCCATTCATATGCAAAGCAGTTGGTGGGAACACGGACTTCTGATGTAGAGAGAGGGCATGGCCAGGGAATTGAGTGAGGCCAGGGTGGTAAACAAGGGTTGCTTGCTGGAGACAGGTGTGGAGATGGAGAAGTAAACAAAGATTGTTCCCTTGTTGTTGTTTGCTGCTACTGTTACTATACCCACAGCAACTAACAGGATGGCTGGCACTAGTGAGGTGTTCAATAAATATTTTTTCAATAAATAACCTTGAGGCAGCAGCACAGTGCTTTGTAAGTAATAGGCAACCAATAAATATTTAATTGTGATATCACAGTTTGTCTTACAAAGGCTATCTAAAATAAAATAGTTAAAAGTTGTTTTAGTTATATTAGCATTATTATTTCAACATTAGGAAATCTTTCAAGACACTCAATTAATTTTAAAACTTTAGCATTTTTATTTTCAGGAGACTCTCAGTAATATGGTTAGTTATTTGAAAGTTAGTTTTTTCAAAAGAATCTCTGGTATCCAAAATTGTGCTTCCAGAGGGCCATTCTATATATTTTTCCTATCATCTTCAAAATTCAGGATGTAAAATTTCATTACAGAAAGCATTTTGGTCTTTTAATGAATCAGTGTTTTCTCAATAAACTATATTCCTACCGTTCTTTTTTTTTGTTTTTTCCTACTGTTCTTTAAAGAATACTTTTTTTTTTTTTTCTGGCTGTGCTGCGGGGCTTGTGGGATTTTAGTTCCCTGACCAGGGATTGAACCTGAGCCCTCAGCAGTGAGAGCGTGGAGTCCTAACCACTAGACCACCAGAGAATTCCTAAGAATAAAATTTTTAGGTAATTAAAAAAAATTTTTTTTAAATCTGTTCTAAATTTCTTTCCTTCTTTTTTATTGGCCACACTGCACAGCATGTGGGATCTTGGTTCCCCCACCAGGGATTGAATCTGCCCCCCTGCAGTGGAAGCGCAGCGTCTTAACCACTGGACCACCAGAGAAGCCCCTGTTCTAACTTCTGATACAACTCACCACATTTTTCTGTTTATAAACTCATAGAGGACATGGTGTTTCCCTGAATATCATTACTGTTATCTGAGCTTCTGCTCCCAGGAACATGCCATGGTTCTGTACACCTTGGAAACTTTATACATGCTACTTCCTTTATCTAGAGTACCCTCCCAAAACTTGTTTTCTTGTATGGAACATGGAGATAATAACAGTATCACCTACCTCATATGGTCACTGTGAAGATTACATGACTTTTGAACATTTATTAGGTAGAGCACTCTGGACAGTGTTTGGCACATGGACATCAGTGTCGACTGTTACTCTTACTTATTTTTCAAGGCCTTGTTCAAATGCCTGGCTGTGTAGAATGATTTGCTACTATCCCCCCTACCTCTCAAACATGTCTATCAAAGCTCTTACCCCTTTGTATTACTGTTTTTCTGTTTAGATATTCATCTACCTTACTGGACTGTGAGCTACACAAAAGCAAGGAATGTGCCTTATGCTTCTTTATATCGCAAGCATCTAGCGTGATGCATGGTGGGCATGTTCTGAATGAATGGAAGACTTCAGTGGGAATGATGAAGACAATACGACTCCAAAACAACCGTGAGTAGTGTTTACTGCTTAATTAAATTGACATTTTTCTATTTTGCCGAGGAAATTCTGAATTAATTGTTTTAATTAATTGTGATTATTGCTTTTCCTTATCTTCGTGCAAATCTGGGGTTTCATTAAGAGAAGGGGAAGGTAAAATCTCTTCCACTCACTGTTTTTCTGAGTTCTCAATAAACATAATTGCTCTGGTAGAAATAGCTTCCCCAAGTAAATACTTGAAACTTATACCTCTTACGTTTGCTATGCTAGGGTGTTCTGATGGAAAATTTTTAGGGCGCCCTTGTTGATCTTTTTCCAAGTATAAATCTTAAACATGTTCATCCTGGCGATAATCAACAGCGTCAGTCCTATTGTCACAGAGCTAGATTATGGCGCTACCTAGTGGTCAACTTTGGTCACGGGGTTCATTGAAACTGGCTCAGGCCCTTCTAGGTTTTAATTTTATTTTTTACATTGGCAATTGTAAAACGTCATCAGAAATCACTAAATATCTTGCTCTCTTTTTTCTAGTATTTCTGGCAACTGTTCTATGTGTCTTTTATCCTCCATTCATCTAGTTCAGATCTCTTCAGCAGAACTGAGAAGACATTATGCAAAGCCTATTACCAAGCTGCCAAAAAAAAAAAACCAAACTACCCTTTTCTCCCACAGGAAAACCTGGATCTTTACTGTCAGAATTCAGGACACTAACTTCTTTGGGCCACGACATGAGAGGATAGGTTACCTTGTGCCCCATCTGAGTCTACGTACGTCTGGCAGGCAGCCCTTGGCAAGTACATCCTTCTTTGCACACATTCTTCTAAACAATCATCTCTTTTCCCTCTTTTGAAACCAAACAATTCCTTCAAAAATATGGTTTCAGGCATAAAATAGGAAATAGTACTAAACAAACGGAAATGTTTTGCTTTAAATACTGAAGCCATTTGTTTACATTAAGAAACAGTTTGCATTCAAAGCCCATAATTGAAAAGAAACATGAATCATCAATCACAAGGGGACTTTATAGATAAGAAATCGGTGCTGGCCTGAACAATTGTGTTAAGCACGAACAACTCTTCTTGGGAGCTTTTGCTGAGTCATTTTTCAGGAAGTGGGCTGTCCAGGGAGATTTCTACAGGAGGAACAATTGACAACATTTTCGTATTAATAACCTCCAGTTACTTTATTGTTCTCAAAACTTTTGTTAATGAGTACTTTCCTGTTCAGTGAAAAAAAAATTAATCAAAAGACAAAGCCTAATCTGATTTATTTTTATATGTTTGAGGTTCTTTTCTTCTGTAAGTGATACTAAATATATTTAAGTAAGAGTTATAAAACATCCTCATTCCTGAGCATAATATCAGGAAATAGTTTGCTCTGAATCTTTTTTTTAAAATATGTGCTATAGTATATACTGGACATGTTTCTTAGAGTGATTCCAAGTAATCATTTTGGATTCAAATTCATTTCAAGGCAGCGGCAATGTTTCCACTTGGTTTGGAGCCTCTTCTGCCCAACTCTTTCTGAGATTTCTCTCAGTTACCCTCCTCAGATAAGTGACAATCAGTGTAGGCTCCTGGACACCAACTAAAAGATTAGGCCATTCATACAAAGTACCCTCAGAAAACTCTCCAGTAAGAGCGTAGAGGACAGACAGGGTCAGTGAGTTCCCCAGAGACTCCCAAGTAGACACACTTTTTGGTCCTGTCCACAAGCACTGAGCCTCTTTCTCTCTTCGTCTGTGACAAGGGACTGAGACCATCTGCCTATGGAATTGGGGATAGTCAATTGCAAAATAAGATTATTGTGTGATTATGATTTCTGTTAGTATAGGTAATTATCATGCCTGTGGTCCTGATTTAACACAAATATATCTCCCACAAAGTGCCCCTGCTCCACCTGTCCCTACAGAAGCCCTGCTGAGAAATCCTCATTTCCCATGCACAGTGTAGCTTTCCTTCCATGCTAGGTGATAAACAAAGTGGTCCAGCTATGCAGGCAAGTAGCAGAATCAAAGTAGGTTCTGTGTAGCAGTTACATGCATAGACTCCAGAATTGGACTTCCTGGGTTCAAATCCTATCTCTGCTAATTATTAGCTATGTGACCTTGGGAACACTTCTGTGTCTGGAGTTTCCTTATGTACATAATAGGCAAGCTCCTACTCATAGATTTGTTGGGGAAATTAAATTAATTAATGCAAAGAAGTTCTTCAGAACAGTGCCGGGAAAGTAAAAAAAAAGCACTGTGGAAGGGTTAGGATGACATCATTGCTTAATAAGGAGCCACATTATGAACCATTGAGGATAATTTTTTGTTTTTTTTAAATCAACTGCTTTATAATTTTGTTATATTAAGTAGTATTGTTCTCCTATATCCTTTAAAATGGACATAGGCAGATGTTTCTCTGATGCTCAATGTTTTGAAATGTTTTGAAAATGTCAGTGACCCATAAAAATGTTAGGAGACTACAATACTCACAGGCTTATTATAAAGTTATTTCCTATGTACCAATCTTTAACTTCTGTTCGTTTACTCATCGTTGAGAAAAGAAGCTACACATTTAAGTACCTTCTATGTACTAAACCCTTGAGAAATCCACAGGTCAGTGGAGAAATTTCTCCTTTATTCCAGCCAGCCTGAGAGTAGGGGTCTGGGAGTGAGACACCTACAGTCTACACCCAGGATGGCATGCACACCTGCTGAGAGAATTACCCTCTGGGCCTCAGTGTCAGGCTTTGAATGCAGATCTGTCTACTTCCAGAGCTGATAACCACTATGTCACCCTGGCTCACTGAAGCTTCACAACCCAGGACAGTCCCTTTTACCTGAATCCTAGAACCTTCCATTCCATGTGCAACCCCAGCATTAATCACCTATTTGCTCTACCCTAGGCTCCTGGAGTTTATTTTATAGGGGTAAAGAGATGAATCAAGATTCTAATCTAAAGAGGGAATTCCCTGGCAGTCCAGTGGTTAGGACTCTGAGCTTTCACTGCCAAAGGCCCGGGTTCAATCCCCGGTCGGGAAACTAAGATCCTGCAAGCCGCAGGGTGCAGTCAAAAAAAAGATTAGAAAAAGAACCCCAAATCCCAGGAAGGAGCCTCAAAAATAAAAGGATCTGACTAAATGCAATTTTAGTGTTTCATTTTCTGCTTTGACATTCCCCAATGATAACTAAAGGACTGTACTGCAGAGAAAGGGGAAAGCTGCCGTTTTCTTGTGGTTTTCCTTCACATCTCCCTGGCTTCTCCTTCCCAGCCTTCTTCTTAGGCTTCTTTTCATCAGTCTGTCCTTTACTATTATTTTATATATATATAACTTTATTTATTTATTTATTTATGGTTGCATTGGGTCTTCGTTGTTGCGTGCAGGCTTTCTCTGGTTGCGGCGAGTGGGCTTCTCATTGCAGTGGCTTCTCTTGTTGCAGACCACACGCTCTATGTGTGTGGGCTTCAGTATTTGTGGCACGCAGGCTCTAGAGCGCAGGCTCAGTAGTTGTGGCTCACGGGCCTAGATGCTCCGTGGCATGTGGGATCTTCCTGGGCCAGGGCTCGAACCTGTGTCCCCTGCAGTGGCAGGCGGATTCTTAACCACTGCACTACCAGAGAAGTCCCAGTCTGTCCTTTAAATGTAGCTGTTTCCCAGGAATCTGTCCTCAACTACCTTTTCTTTTTACACTAGACTCTATGAGTTCGTCTTCCACTTGTATATTGATGAGTCCTAAATCCAGATCTTCAATTGCACGTCTCTCCTAAGCTCCAGACTTCATTTCTAACAACCTACATAACATCTCCACCAGAATATCCTGTCTCATCAGCACCTGACATTCAGCATGTCCCAAGCTGAACACATTAAATTTCTTCTCCATCTTAGTCTGTTTGGGCTGTTATAACAGGATATCATAGAGTGGGGTGGTTTAAACAACAAACATTTATTTCTCATGGTTCTAAAAGGCTGAGAAGTCCAAAATGAAGGCACCAGCATATTTCGTGTCTGGTGAGAGCCTATTTCCTGGTCCATTATGGCCATCTTCTCACTGTGTCCTCACACGGTGGAAGGGGCAATAGAGCTCTCTGGAGTCTCTTTTATAAGGATACTAATCCCATTCACGTGGGCTCTGCTTTCATGACCTCATCACCTCCCCAAACCATCACACTGGGAATTAGGTTTCAACATATGAATTCTGAGGGAACACAAACATTTAGTCTACAGCACTCTCCTCCCACTGTAAGCCAATTTCCATACGCCAAACACCCATCTACTAATAAGGATGATATTCCCAACACAGATATTCTCAACCCGCCCTTGCTCTCCAAATCAATCTCTGCCTATCTCTGATCCATTAGCTCTGAGCCTGGTCACCTCAGTGCCTTTGTAGATGCTGTTTCTTCTGTCTGGAAGGCCTTTCCATCTGTTTACCTGGTGAAAAAATTTCTATGTATTCTTCAAGACTCAACATAGGGGACTTCCCTGGTTGCACAGTGGTTAAGAATCCACCTGCCAATGCAGGGGACACAGGTTCGAGCCCTGGTCTGGAAAGATCCCACATGCCGCAGAGCAACTAAGCCCCTGTGCCACAACTACTGAGACTGTGCTCTACAGCCTGCAAGCCATAACTACCGAGCCCGCATGCCAAAACTACTGAAGCCTGCAGGCCTAGAGCCTGTTCCCTGCAACAAGAGAAGCCACTGCAATGAGAAGCCTGCGCACCGCAATGAAGAGTAGCCCCCGCTCACCGCAACTAGAGACAGCCTGCGCGCAACAAAGACCCAGTGCAGCCAAAAATAAATAAATTTATAAAAAAGACTCAACATAGACAGCCCCCTCCTCAAAGCCACCCTGGGTCTTGGATTGTACTCCACGTGAGACATAATTTGGACAGGGGACATATATATTTTATTTCCAATATAAACTATAAATTCAACTAAAATTCTTTGAAGACCACTTCTGGGCCTTGGCCCTATTCACGTCTGTGGTTCTCAGAGCACTTAGTTACAGGACCTCACACATAGAATCCTCAACAAATGTGTGGTAGAATAATCAATCAATTAATGCAGTAAAGGGACTTCGCTGTTGGCGCAGTGGTTAAGAATCCGCCTGTCAATGCAGGGGACATGGGTTCGTGCCCCAGTCCGGGAAGATCCCACATGCCGCGGAACAACTAAGCCCGTGCGCCACAACTACTGAGCCCGCGCTCTAGAGCCCACAAGTCACAACTACTGACTCTGCGTGCGTAGAGCCTGTGCTCCGAAACAAGAGAAGCTACGATAATGGGAAGCCTGCACACTGCAACGCAGAGTAGCCCCCGCTCGCTGCAACTAGAGAAAGCCCGGGCGCAGCAACGAAGACCCAACACAGCCAAAAATAAATAAAATAAAATAAATTTTTTTAATGCAGTGAAAAGGAATCATTGTATTTTAGAGTGGTGACTTACTTCCTTCTCCACTCATTCTTTGTCTTCAAATTTCCCATTACTTACTCTCACTTTTCTGGACTGGTCACCACTCAGAAATTTTTAATGTTGTAAACAGTCTAACTCACAGAACATTTTGGAGCATATTTGGTTTATAAGACCTGACACAATCTGGCCCCTTACAAGGACACCTATTGTACAGTAAAAACCGAGTGAATGACTAATGTGAATTCCTTCACTTCAAACACACTATGATAAAAAGAAAAGTTTCCATTTATACCAGGTTTTGCAGGGTTGTGGTTCAATAGGTGATCTGTATGCTTCCTTTTTACTTCCAAACACATGTGTTCCTTTGTTTCTCAGGAAGTAATCATCATGTAGCCATGGAAATCAACGACTGCAGAGGAAATGTTGCAGGGGAATAATGAAGGCAACTAACTCAACTCCACAAAAGTTGGTCACATCCTAAAATAATTAAAGTACAACCACCCAAATGCTCTTAGAGGAAGTGTTAATCGGTTCTTGGTATTTTTTTTCTACTGGAGTATAGTTGGTTTACAATGTTGTGTTAGTTTCTACTGTACAGCAAAGTGAATCAGCTATACGTATACATATGTCCCCTCTTTTTTGGATTTCCTACCCATTTAGGTCACCACAGAGCACTGAGTAGAGTTCCCTATGCTATACAGTAGGTTCTCATTAGTTATCCATTTTATACTTGGTATTTTGACAATAACCTGTACAGTATGTGAAATCATTTCAAAAATTCTAAAGAATTTATGAAGTGTAATATATTATCAAGAAAAATGTACAAATATTTATTGAGTGATTACTATGAACTAGGCCCTTTCACAACATTCCCTCATTTTATCATCTCAACAGCCCTATTTTGGGTATTATTTCCATCTGCAGATTAAAAAAAAGAAAAAAAAAAGTAGACTCTGAGAGGTTGAATGTCTTGCCCAGAGACAAGTAAGTGAGAGACAGCACTTGAAGAAGAATGCTCTTTCCGCCAATCAGAATTCATCTTAGAGATGACCAATCAGAATTCATCTTAGAGATGAATGCTGCCCACATCCCATGGCCTGAATCCTAAGAGGGACTCAGCACAAAATAAACCGCCTCCCAATCAACTTTCCACACTTGGAAGTAATATTCAACTGTTTCTTTCTCTGCTTAACTCGATCTGCAATTCATAGCCTTGGAGGTGGATTGTGATTTGGAGGTTTAAGACCTCTCACTAACAGGAAAGAGCAAGACCATAAATTGTTTCTTTTAAGTCATTTATAAGCCATCAACATCTCATCAGTAACATTCTGACACAATGGACAATTCTACTGTTTTCTTCTTATAGTAGATGTTGTTAGGTCAAAATCTTTGTAAAGATCCACCGTTTGTGTTATACAGAAATTTGTCTTGTAATGATGTTTCAGAAGAAGGCATTGAGAATGGTAACAGTATTTTAATCTTTATTTAGAATCTTAAAGTAATGGAGCTTATGTTAGGGAAAACTTATGGACACAGTCTCATTACTTTATAAGCCGTACCTGGCGCAGTGGTTAAGAATCTGCCTGCCACTGTAGGGGACATGGGTTCGAGCCCTGGTCCGGGAAGATCCCACATGCGGTGGAGCAACTAAGCCCGCGAGCCACAACTACCGAGGCCACGCGCCACAACTACTGAAGCCCGCACGCCTAGAGCCCGTGCTCTGCAACAAGAGGCGCCACCGCAGTGAGAAGCCCATGCACCTCAACGAAGAGTAGCCCCTGCTCACCGCAGCTAGAGGAAGCCTGTGGGCAGCAATGAAGAAGCAACACAGCCAAAAATAAATAAAAATAAAGAAATTCCCTTAGAAGTGCCAGAGTTATATACAAACTCTATTCCAAAGCTTTAGTCATGTCATTACTGATAGTGGTAGAAATGAATGTGTCAGACTCATTCAGATTCATTTGCTTTATCATAAGCAACCAACCACTGACATTTACTAAGGACCAGTTACGTGCTTAGCTCTATGCTAGGTTCTGTAAAAGATCCAGAAGAAATATGTGGTTGCCTTTTATGATAAGGTGAATTGGTAGAAATTATGCTAAGCTTCAAGTCACAGAGAAGAGACTACAAGTGGCCTTTGTTCTCTTGTTTAAAAGAGTCCAGATCGGGGGGCTTCCCTGGTGGCGCAGTGGTTGAGAGTCCGCCTGCCGATGCAGGGGACGCGGGTTCGTGCCCCGGTCTGGGAGGATCCCACATGCCGCGGAGCGGCTGGGCCCGTGAGCCATGGCCGCTGAGCCTGCGCGTCCGGAGCCTGTCCTCCGCAACGGGAGAGGCCACAGCGGTGAGAGGCCCGCGTAACGCATAAAAAAAAAAAAAAAAAAAGAGTCCAGATCGGACTAGGACTGGTCCAGGGCTGGTGTGTGCACTTATCTGCATAAGGCTGGGAAAGACAGACCAAAAGATATTTGGTCACAGTGCCATTTTGAATGTAGTTAGGATTCCATTAGAAAGGATGGAAAGAATGGAAATGGATAGAGAGAAGGTACCTACATTTGCAACCTCCAAAGGTGAAGAAACAGAAGGACAGTCGAGCCCAGACAAAAAGATCAAGGTCTTCAAAGTGAAAGAACAATTGGGATTAAATCTCAGCTCTGCTACTTACCAGAAGCAGTGGTATCAGCTAAAAGGTGCTTTGGACCAGGGTGGTAGAATGGAGATAATAAGAAGTGGTCAGATTTTGAATATATTTGAAGGTAGAACACGCAGGATTTGTTAACGGATTAAAATGAGAGGTATTAGATAAAGAGGAGTTAAGGGTGACGCCAAGATGATTTTTGTTTAAGCAGCTGGGAGAATGGAGTTGGCACTTACCGAGAAGGGGAACACTGTGGGAGGAGCAGGTTCAGGAAGGCAGTGGAAGGAGATCAGATGCTCAGATGTTTATTGGACATCCTAGTAGAGATGTTAAGTTGCAGGTTGGACATATGGTCTGGAGCACAGGGAAGTAGTACAGACTGGAGATATAAATTTAGAAGTAATCAACATATAGATAATATTTAAAGCCCCGAGATTGGGTGAGATCATCAAAGTAGTAAGTGTAGATGGAAAACAGAAGAGATTCTAGGACAGAGTCCTGGGGCACTCCAACATAGAAAGATCAACGCTGGAGATCGAGAGATCTCCAAGATAAAGATATCTAGGAAATGAAAAGAACCAGACAAAAAGAATTAGAAGCAATGTGGTAAATGGGAAACCAGGAGTGTGGTGGAAACCGTGTGAAGGTAATATTTATTTGAGAAGGGAGTGACTGTTTTAGATGCTGCGGATAGGTCAAGTAAGATGAGGACTGAAAATCAACCACTTCATTTGCTGGGGTTGCCTTATAAGAGTAGTTTCAGTGGCTAGTGGGTATAAGAGAAGAAGAAAGGAGGAGAAGAATTAGAGACAACAAGTACAACTTTTTTGAGGAATTTTGCTGTAAAGGGAAGGAGAAAGGGGATCAAGAGAGGGTGTTTTTGGTTTGGTTTAGTCTTTGATGAGAGAATGCTTATATGATACTGGAACAGAGAGCGGGAAATTGATGATGCAGGAGAGGGGAGGATGTCTTGCAGCAAGCACTGTGACTGACTAGGCAAGGGGTGTGGAATCTAGTTTGTAAGTAGAGATGTTTCCTTTGCAAAGAGTGTGGAGAGTTCATCAACAAGAACAGGAGGGAAGGCAGAGTCTATGAGCCCAGATGCTGGTAGGTGGGTACATGTGGTTGTGGGAGCTTGTGAAAGTTCTCTTCTGGTGGCTTCCATTTTCACAGTATATAGGGAGCAGGTTACCATGACAGTCAGGATGTGAAATGAGTGGTTGAAGAGTTGAGAAAAGAAGAAAAGGTATAAAACAATCCCCTTCCAGTAGAGTGACCGAATGAATGGCCTCGGGAAATATAGTATGATTGCTGGGCAGCTTGAAGGGTCCACAAGAGATAAGTGATCAGAAATTTAAAATGAGACCAGTCAGCTTGGTTGTGTGTTTTTCTCTGGCTTCATTCAACTGTGCGAATGGAGTAGGGAAGGTTAAATTTAACAAAGGTTGTAGATTAGCCAAGTTAGTTCAACAAAGAGAAGGACAAGGGAGTTGAGAGTATATTCAAGGGACTGATTAAAACATCTGACCACAAATTTAAGCTGAGTAAGGGGGAAAGTGAGGACATGAAAGGAATGAGGGGCCATGAAAATATAGTTGAATCAATGGATTTTAGGTTCCATTGGAGTTGAAGGATTGTTGGAGTTTCACAGAGTGTTTGTATGTCTGCTAACAGAAAAAGCCTGAAATCCTCAAATCTAAGCCTCATTGATGTCCAAAGATGCTAGAACTTAGGGGCTTGCCAGTGAGCTTCCCCATTCACCCACCCCAAATAAACCAACCAGCCTTCTTCCCTATCTATCACTGACCTGATACAGAGAGTGACCTCATAATGTGGCGTGATTAAATCCTGGTCCTAGATTCCAGACTTCCATACACTTCCAGCTGTTTCCTGCAAATGGCAAAGTAGAGACTCTAGTGGGCTCTCCGACATGGCAGAATGCCAGGTCAACCAAAGAATGTCTCCTTTCTATAGCCTGGAGAGAACTGAACATCAGCTCTCAGGCAGTCTCTTGCGTTCATCAGTTTTCAAGGCTAAGCCATGTGTTTTTGGAAAACGTCTCATTAAAGCTGTCCCACAAGCAGCAAGGCTGCTCTTTCTTGAGTCCCACTCTTACCTCGGGTGGAATGGAATGATCTGTCAGAACCTCTCTGGCCAGGCTCTTTAAACAAGAACAATGAAGAACCTAGTATTTTGGACGGTACAAGAAATGAAAAAAAAAAAAAAAGCCCCAAATCAAACATCTCAAGAAAACCATTATTTCCGAGTGGGGTACCAGGGTCCACTTTTCCCAGCCAGTATTTGACAAATGCACCCCCAAACATCCTCATACCATTGACTAACTTCACAAAAACATCAGAGAATCAAAAGAGCATTTACACAAGTCCTGCTGAAATTCCTCGTGCTCTTTCCTTGCTGGCCACTGAAAATCCAAGGCTTCTTTTAGTATCTAAATTGATGACTCCATAGTCAGGCATCTTCAATTTCCCTTATACAAGTCTCTTGTGAGGATTTTAGAATTTTTAAACCTTTATCTTCATTGAGTGACACAGGCCTGGAAGAGAGGCAATGCTCAATTAATAGCCTTTTCTTTTTTTTCTTTCAGCTTCTTTTAAAAAATCTCCCTGCAATAAACATAGGATCAACGATACAGGAGTTCTAAGTAAATGTGAGTTTACTTGATTTTAACAAAAAAACCCAGAAAGTAATGTGCTTTTCTTTCTTGAAACTTTTTTTTAGTCATTGAAAAAGTTTAAAATAAACATCAAATGTTACTCCTTTTTCCCTTTTAAGTCAAGTCCTACAATACTTACAATATTTGCCACCCTTCACAAATCCCAGATCCTATAAAAGGTTGAACTTAGATTATAAGGTAAAGATTTGCCATCAGAGAATGGGACTAAAATCAGCATGTCCTGCTTCTGAGAGTCTAAGAAAAAGCCTTAATGGTTCTTTTTAGTGTGGGGTTTGGGGTTGAGTAGTATTTAAAGCACTAAACAAGTCTCTCCAGTATTTGAGGGGATTAGGTTTAGAGTTCATTGTGTTGACTGTCTTTTGAAAGATTAGATAGTTTAGTTAGGCTCCTACTGACCATGTAAATGTCTCAGTGTTTATTGACTGTCTGCAGTCATTATCAAAGACTCTGAACACAATCGACACCTTGTAAACAGAAATCCCATTATTTTTGTGGTCCCGATAAGATTTACTGAGGATTTAATTTTTTTATGATTTACTGGCCAGTTAAAGATATTAATACAGTACAGAAGAGTGTGATAAATGAGTATGAATTCAGTCAACAAATTTGCCCTTTTATTTTATTTGGAAACTAAAATCTCATTTTACTTGTAGATTATAGAAATAATTATCTGTACAGTGCTCTGTTTAAAACTACTTAAGTACATTTGAATGTATTATATGCATTTCCACTAATCCTTCAATGATCAACAAAGGGATTTATGTTTTTTAGAAAGATGCCTCAAATCATCCAGTACGTAGAAGAATTCCACGGATGGTGTACTAATTTAGTTCGGGAACATTATAAGGACTTATTTGTTGGGATGGTTTGGACCTGCTTTTTAAAATGCTTTAATCAAAATAAAATTCGAAAAGTCAGGCATATGTTGCATTTGACCACAGGTAAAAATCCATGGAATCAACATTATTTTGATTCTGAATCTGGTGATCTCTGATGGGGGAGGGTGGAGTTGCTATTCAAGCTTCCCTCCCTGCCCTCCAGTAAGGTACGTGAAAGATGGGAGAGGGTAAGGGAAGTAGGGCCTCCCTGGGGACCTCTATGGCAAGACTTCAAGAAAAGATGACTTCTACAACATTTGGAGTTTAATGAAAGCGAGAAGGAGCCCGGCTTCAGGAAGCATTGGCAGGGGGCTAAAGTTCAAAAAGAAAGCAGAAAGACAATTGGGATTAGACAGGTTTGCCTGAGAGAAGTGGAGTCCCCATCACCGCTTTTGATTGCCTCAGAATGAAACATCAATTACTGAACGCAGGACACAAAACCCCCATAATGAAACTGCAACACATCTCAGCAGCCTCAGCTCCCGGCCTTTGATCCCAGCCTTCATGCCCCCCAGCCTTTCCTTCCTCACCTCTTCACTCTGAACATCCAAATGTCAGCTCTCCTGCGACGCCTTTACAAACTCCCTCGGACACATACCTCACTTGCTCCACTGTATTCACGGATTTCTCGTCATTTCTTTGTGTGCCCAGCTTTCCCACATCTGTAAGCTCTGAGAGGGCAGGATTCAATCTTACTCTTTCTTTTTACAACCCCAGAGTTTAGCATATAATATGTGCTTAATAGACATGTAAGGAAGGAAGAAAGAAGACACATATCTAGGTCTTTGCTTATGCACCCGCCCCATTCTCTTCTCCAGTATGAAGCTCACCCATCAGTCAAAAACCAAGTGCTTTTTGAAGAGTCCCCCGACCAATGATCTCCCACTTCTTTAAACTCTCAAAGCACCTAGGTGAGAATTACACAATTGACACTTAACAGACTTGTGTCCTCAGCTTAGTTGTGTTTTTATATCTATGTGCCATTTCCCCAACCACAATCAAAAGAGCTCTTCACAAGTCTTTAACCGCTTTGCGTTATCCACAGTGCCTAGTGGTACTCTGCTTAGAGTTGCTTCCTACTTAGTGTTGAATAAGGAGGAGACAGGGAAGGTCTGAAAGGTAGCCCAGGAAGGTTATGTTCAGAGGTGCAGTGAAGGAGGGGCGTATACAGGACAACCCAGGCCAAGACAGAGGTCAAGCATAAGGAGCAGCACCTCAAAAGGAGACAAAGAAAATCTACCGAGTCCTTAACAAGGGGCAGGGCAGTTACTACAGGAGGGCAGGTATGCACTGAAGCTAATGCAAAAGCCAGGGCACTGCAAGTAGGAACAAATGCTCATCATCAGTTGCTGGAGACAAACCCGGCAAGGAGGGGAACGTCAGAACAGTGAGAACTCGTTGAGCACCAATTATGTGCTAAGCATCTGACATACGTTCTTTTTTTTAAAAAAATCTTTATTGATATATACTTCGCATAGCATATAACCCACCCATTTAAAGTGTACAATTCACACTTTAAATGGGTTTTAGTATATCCACAGAGTTGTGCAACAAACAGCAAAATCAATTTTAGAAAATTCTCATCACCCCAAAAGGAAACGCTGTTCCTATTAGCGGTCACTCCCCATTTCCCTTATACTGTCACCCTCCCAGCCCACCTCCAGCCCTCAGCAACCACTAATCTACATTCTATTTCTATAGATTTGCCTATTCTGGACATTGCATGTATATGGATCATACTACACATGGTCTTTTATTCATTTTTATTTATTTATTTTGCGGTACGTGAGCGTCTCACTGTTGTGGCCTCTCCTGTTGCGGAGCACAGGCTCCGGACGCGCAGGCTCAGCGGCCATGGCTCACGGGCCCAGCCGCTCCGCGGCACGTGGGATCCTCCCAGACCGGGGCACGAACCTGTGTCCCCTGCATTGGCAGACGGACTCTCAACCACTGCGCCACCAGGCAAGCCCTACATATGGTCTTTTATGACTGACTTCTTTCACTAGCCTAATGTTTTCAAGGTTCATCCATGTTGTAGAGTATATCAGAACTTCATTGCTTTTAATTGCCGAATAGTAATCCATTGTGTGGATTTATGACATTTTGTTTATCTATTCATCAGTTGATGGGTATTTCGGTTGATTCTTAACACACTTTCTTTCATTTATTCTTCCCAGTACTCCTGGGAGGTAGGTATTAATGTCCTCATTTCACAGATGAGTAAACTGAGGCTCAGAGAGATCAACTACTTTGCCCCTTCATGTAAATAAAGGCACTGAGATTGAACTGGGTCTGCCTGAGTCCAAAGCCTCTATGCTCAATCACCACCTGTTATGTGGCAGACATCGTCAATGGAGGCATGCAAACCACACCAAATTCCAGAGACTCATAGAGATCATTAATGTTCCCCCTCTTTCAAGGAATCTAGCTATAAATTTTAAAATGTGAAAAAAAAAAAAGGAAATTCCCTGGCAGTCCAGTGGTTAGGACTCCACGTTCTCACTGCTGAGGACCCAGGTTCAATCCCTGGTCAGGGTACTAAGATCCCACAAGCCACATGGCACGGCCAAAAATAAAAAATTAAAATAAAAAATAAAATAAAATAAAATGTGATCGTTGGGTGAAATAGCAGAAAGAACATGAGTTTGGGAGCTAGAAACCTTGATTTTGAATCCCACATACCAGCTTTGTGATCTGGGGCAGATTGTTTAAATTCTCTGAGCCTCAGTTTCCTTACCTCTAAAAATGCAGAAAATTCCTACCTTGCAGGGTTGTTGTGAGGATTAGATGAGCTGACAAATATAAAGTGCCTGACATATAGTAGGTAATCAAAATATGGTAGCTATTATCATTATCATTACTCTTTGCAATGATGCCAAAAGCAAGTAAAATACACACCACACACACACACACACACACACACACACACACACACAAACACACTTCCTTCATAGAGAGGAATCTGAGGAGGTTGGTTTGGGATATTTAGTAGTGAGAAATCTAGGCAGGAGTCTCCAGTGGTAGGCAGACAAAGATAAAGGAAAGGACCTCAGGTGAGAGGTCAGGGCTACAGATTTGGGGGTTATCAGTATGGTGGTGAGTTTTGAAGCTGTGACAACTACTCAGGTAGAACCAGGCAGAAAATAAAGAAATGAGTCTAGTGTCTGACCCTTGAGATGTCCACAATTATCACCAGGAAAAGGAAGAAGAAGCAGTATAGGGTATAGAACTAAGTATTTGGAAGCGTTGTGGCTACACCAGAATAGCATTTAGTTTTGAGAGCCAAAGGAGAAAATATATTTGAGGAAGGCATAAGAGGTAGAGGGGAGAAAATTGAGAAGGTTGTGTTGTAGAAAAATTTGCAATAATGAGGTTTGGCAGTCAGGAAGTCAATGATGACCTTAAACGCTGAGCATCTATCAATCTGTTCACTCATTCATCCATTCATTTCTTCATTCAGCATTCGTTGAACACCTCTAATTCACTAGGCACTGCGCTACACCTTTAGGAAACACATGGATATAACACAATCCTTGCTGCATTGAGCATGACATAAATAGATGTTCAATGTTCTGTGACCCCTTTTGTCTATGAGTTGGGCCCAGCAGGAGAAACTCTGTCTTCAGGGGACAAAGGTGATGGATGCATAGAGAATTAGCAAACCAGGAGGAAAGTGAAGGGCATGTCAAAGGCAGGCTGAATGAGGGAGGGGCTTTTTAATTTTAAAAGGGGAATTCAAGGTGAAAAGAGAAGGCAGAGGCTTTGGGTTTACATAATTGACAAAAATGTTATCGGGAGGCTTCTCCTTCTCTCATTGGTTTACAATTGAGATTTTGCTACACTGAGTCTATCAATTTTTGAAACTTGGAGTGAATTTTTTAAAGTTGACATCACATTTCAAGTGCATATGTTAATAATTTTTCTCCAAAGATCTTTAAGGATCCAGGATTTTTTTCGTCTCAGAACTTTGAGTAAAATGGATCCTTCAAGAAAATGCACCATGTTTTTCTTTCAGTTCCAGGACCTTTTGATCCACTACAGAAACCACAGACTCCTCCCCTCTCCCCATCCTCCAGCACCCAGTCAGTGTACCCTCATCTGTGGCCATACTTCTTTTTTTTTGTTTTTTGCGGTACACAGGCCTCTCACTGTTGTGGCCTCTCCCGTTGTGGAGCACAGGCTCCGGACGCGCAGGCTCAGCGGCCATGGCTCACGGGCCCAGCCGCTCCGCGGCGTGTGGGATCTTCCCGGACCGGGGCACGAACCTGCGTCCCCTGCATCGGCAGGCGGAATCTCAACCACTACGCCACCAGAGAAGCCCCCATACACCTTATTTACCATTAAAACAAATAAAGAGGGCTTCCCGGGTGGCGCAGTGGTTAAGAATCTGCCTCCCAATGCAGGGGACACTGGTTCGAGCCCTGGTCCAGGAAGATCTCACATGCTGCAGAGCAACTAAGCCTGTGCGCCACAACTACTGAGCCTGCGCTCTAGAGCCTACGAGCCACAACTACTGAAGCCCACGCACCTAGAGCCTATGCTCTGCAACAAGAGAAGTCACTGCAATGAGAAGCCTGCACACCTCAGCGAAGAGTAGCCCTCACTCACTGCAACTAGAGAAAGCTCGCTTGCAGCAACAAAGACCCAACACAGCCAAAAATAAATAAATAAGTTAAAAAAAAACAAATTAAGAACAGTGGATAAAAATCAATTCAGAAAAAAAAATCAATTCAGAAGTTACAGATAGGAAACAAAAAACAAGCATAATAGAAATGGAAATACTTAAGAAATAATACCAGAAGCCCAAAAATCAAAAGCAGAAAATCGTGACACATTTATTATTAAAGAGTAAAACAAGTTAATACTGAAAGAGTTAAATTAAAAATTTTAAGGAAGAACTTAAATTTTAAAAAATGGAACTAACCAATACCACAAGAATCAAAAAGATTAATCACTGACAAGCTAAAGTAACACTACAACTTAAAACTGGATGATAAGAAAATGTTAGTAACATTAAGACAAAAAAAAAGACAACAGAAATAGATTTCTAAAAATCTAATCAAAAACGAAAATAAAACGATAAGAATAAAAATAGAAAATGAGTGTAAATAAATTAAAATAGCAAAGAAGAGACCAGATTAAGAACCAAAAACAGACACAAAAGAATAAAATCATATCAAAGCTAAAATAGGTAAAATTAGTGAAAATTAAGTAAAGAGAAATATAAATCAGAGCAAAAAAACCCACATTGTAACACAAAAATACAAATATTTTTAAGGCTAAAGTGTTAAAAATAAATGTCTAATAAGAATGACACACATCTACAGGGGGAAATTTTCAAATAGTGTTCAATCCTAATGGGATCCTCTGGGTTAAATGAAGCCACCCCTCCCTGGTTCCTGTTGAAGGGTGAGGGCAGAACCAACAGAATAAGAGAACAGGGTCTTTCTCCTCCATCTTGATAGTAACACAATGCCATGCCCTTGGAATGCCCCTTCCAGCAGCTGGAAGAGGTCTGGCCCCCAAGGACTCTCCAAGAAAGCACTACTGCCTCATTGCTGCTCCACACTGTAAAAGCTCTTATAAGTGGTAACCTCATAAGCCCAGACTGAGATGGTAATTCTGTTCCATGAAGTCCTCAGAGTCTTAGGCTCTTACTAGCTTTCTGCTCACCATTCCCTGCTCACGTAAGACCCTATCCTAAGGCTTGTTCTCATGGCCCATGATGGAGCTCCAGTCATCTCTCTCTGGGAGAAAAGAAATATGCAAGGGCAAAGGGCATACACCAGTTAGCGCTTCACGTAGGTTCCCAGACCTTCCTCCCAGAACTTCCACTCATATCTCATTGGCCAGAACTAAGTATTTCTTAGTAGCAAGGGATGCTGGAAAATGTCATTTTAATTCTGGGGGCTATGTGCATAGCTGCAAATTCTGTTATGATGGAACGTGAGAATGGATACTGAGGGTCAACTAACGGTCTCTGTCCCAGTAGGATATAACATCAGCACGCTTCTCCCTTCCCCTTCTGAGGAATGCACCTTTATTTCAGTTGAGAGTCAATATTAAAAGTCTTTGGTTCCCCTGGTCTTGCTAGAGGAAAGAAGACTCCAGTAAAACCACATGAACAAATATGACATAAATATGAATGTTTCCACACACTGAAAGAGGGGCCACCATTTGATCACAAGATGCCAATGTCTCACTCTGGTCTAATGTGTCAGGAATCTGAAAACTAAAGTTATTACCCAGTTGTGAAGACCTAGAGTTGCCTCTTTATAAAAGGGAAGGCAATGGCTTTCTGGTTTGGTTTCTGCCTCCTGTTTGGTTCCATAAAAATCCTGCCCTGAACAAGTTGCCCACTTGGATAAGCAGGATTTCTCCTCATTTTCCCCTTTGGAATAGGCCCAAAGAAATTTACAGAGGAATTTAAAGGAATGTACAGGTCTCCCATTATGCTTCCAGCGCTGTATTAGTCACAGAGAAGAATGACAAAAGGAAAGCCTTTGGGGCCCTGTGACTTGAGGATGCATTTATGGGGCCTCAGTTTATCTCTGTGTAATGAAGTGGTTCTAAACTATGGTTTGTATAAGCGTCATACTAAACAGCTGGTTTAAAAAAGGAAGATTCCAGACAGATGAATAAATTTTAATGTAACGGTATGAAAAACTTCACTGATATGATTTCAGATTCCACATTGTAATTACCCTTTAAGAAACTGTTACTTGTCCAGCTTTGGTGAAATATCAAAAAATATATATATTCACAATTACCTGAGAATGCTATTAATATATCCTTCTTTTTTCCATACCTATATAATGCCAGACTTCAACCAAAACAACAAATCACAACAGATTCAATGCAGAAGCAGAAAAGAGAATCCATCTGTCCTTAATTAAAGCCAGATATTGCAAAACTATAAAGTAATACCACTCTTCTTACTAAATTATTTGTAGTTTTGGAAAATACATTTATTTTTCATGAGATATGTATGTTAACGTATAATGGCTTTATTATTGTTATTTTAAATAGATTAATAAATATTTTAAATTTTAAAACAACAAAAAAAATTCAGAATCCAAGCCTTCCAAACCTCCCACCCCACCATTACTACCACCATCACCACCACCAAGAATATTTCTGGTTCAGCAGGAATGAGTCTGGGCCTAAGAGTGTTCATTCTTGATAATTCCCTCAGAGTGATTCTGATGCATGTGGTCCTCAGACTACACTTTGGATGGGAGCTCTCTATAGTCTCCCATACCCCAAACTATAAATAGGAAAGAAGGGAAGAGAAATACATTAATACAGGGTCAATGGAGAGATTTCCAAATGGTATTTTATTTTCCTCTGAGTAGACTTCAAGGCCAGTCATGTCTCCTCTCCAAAGACAAGTTTTTCGAGTTAATGCCTTAATGTGTCATGGCTTCCTCACCTGTCCTTAAACCTGCCTCTCTGGCCAGTGTATTTAGCTATGTTTGAACTCAGTGTTTCCTTTGGTAAAGCTTTCCCCCATTACAGTCATTTCTCAGAGGATTTATAACCTTCAAGGTAAAGGTCCCTGAAACAAGACCCAGAGGATGATCCCCACCATAGACTCATTAAGAGCACTTCAGGTACATTAATGTCCCCTGTCCCTGGATTTATTACAACATGATAAAGCCTCTTTTTAGAAAACATACTCTTAGTTCCATTTATCTAGCAGGCTTTTCCAGAAAAGAGATTAGAAGTAAAATGATTTGAGACAGAATCAAAGAATTCTACCTTTTTAATTAGTCTGTTAAACACAGGAACACCTAATACAAATATTTGACTCTGTGGTTGAGCGTTGGCTCTGAGGTCAACAGAGGAAATTTATAGGGAACTCTAAAGGCCCTCATAATAACTGTCTTGGGTTATGACTTCTCGAATTGCTCTTCATTGCCAATAGCGCTGCATTTGGACATAAATAAAATTTGCTGAATTAGGGCACTGTTCTGGTTAAAATGTTTAATCTTCACTTTAAATGAGTTGTGGTCATTGAAGCCTTTTTGTTTTGTGGAAGAGGGTACCTTTACACAAGGTAAGCTCTTTTTACACAGCCTAATGACTCACTAATTTAAAATCCTTTCTGGATAGATGCCAGGCTGGTCTGGTCAACATGGGGAGGGAAGAAAGCAGAAACCTTTTTCAAAAATATCTTAGGTTGGGAACTATACTCAGTATTTTGTAATAACCTATAAGGGAAAAGAATCTGAAGAAGAATTTATATATATATATATATCTGAATCACTTGGCTGTACACCTGAAACTAATACAACATTGCAAATTAACTATACTTCAATAAAAATTAATTTAATTAAAAATATTTTTAAAAATTTTTTTAAAAGACAAAACAAAATTTTAGGTTAGTGTAATTCTCCAATGCATAATTTATCATTAAACATATTATGCAAATGATTTACTAAGTACTTCAGTAGGGAAGAGATTACTAATCACATACTTAAACTGTATCTGCTTTGCACGTAAATCTGTCTCGAAAATGAAATTTAATATTTCATCACATGATGCTTTACACCATGGGCTCTGGACTGTCTGCCTCTGATGTCCCAGATTTGTTCCTTACCTGAAATGAGAGGCAACGGTGTTGTGGAGAGAGAGGACGTAAAGGAAACTTCCACAGCTAGGACAGGACAAGGGGACAAAAAGGAGGAGAGAGGAAAAAACCCCAGGGACAAGGGTGGAAGAGTGTATGTTCCATTTTAGAACACCTTTAAATGGACACCTTTCTACTAAGTTTCTGCTCAGGGCTATCTTTAAATACTGTGTTGGGTAGAACCCTGAAACGGCTCCCTTTACAACACACTCCTCCCCACCACCCCAAAGATTACTGCCCCCCCCTCCACGGTACCTGAAAGCCTTTATTTCATCTTTGCAGCTCCAAGCCTTAACCCAGTGCCTGGCACATGGTCAATATTCATTAAATATTTGTTGAATGAATGGATGGATGGATGGAGAGAATAGAGAATCATCGATTTAACACATCTTTTAAAGTACAGATCTCCTTATGAAAGTTAGAGGACTACTGATCACTGTCATTAATGTCATTAATGTGTAATTAATGAAATTCCTTGGGTGGAATTAAAGTGACAAAGAATTTGAGCAGAGAAGAGAGGAGAAAGCAGGCCTGGCTCAGCACATCAAAGTGTAGTCAGAAGCAATGTGAGGATTTTGTGCACCTGGAGGATGGGGGTGAGGATGTGAAGAATCCCAGTGAATTTTCCAAACTGGGATCACACCACTGTTCTGGCTGGAGGCTTTATCTCTCTTGAACTTTAGGGAAATAATTTTCTTTCTGTTCATCCTCCACTTCAGTTTCAAGACCCTGAAAAGTCGAGGTATCCTCTAGCAAAGAAATGCTTGTCACGACTTATTTTGAGCATATTAGTGGGTGGGTGTGGGGTAGGGGGTGGAGGCTGGGAGGTGGATGGCATAGCTCTAAGAGAGGGCTAGGGAAACACAGGCATCAGCAGTGGCCCTCAGCCATACAATATGAACAACTTACTTGATTTCCCAATCTCTGATAGAATTGCCATCTTCCTCTCTGAAAATGATGCTATTTTCACCATCAAAAAAGAGGCCGTGGGCTTCCCTGGTGGCGCAGTGGTTTAGAATCTGCCTGCTAATGCAGGGGACACGGGATCGAGCCCTGATCTGGGAGGATCCCACATGCCGCGGAGCAACTGGGCCGTGAGCCACAACTACTGAGCCTGCGCGTCTGGAGCTTGTGCTCCGCAACAAGAGAGACCGCGATAGTGAGAGGCCCGTGCACCACGATGCAGAGTGGCCCCCGCTTGCCACAACTAGAGAAAGCCCTCGCACAGAAACGAAGACCCAACACAGCAGAAATAAATTAATTAATTAACTCCTACCCCCAACATCTTTAAAAAAAAAAAAAAAAAGAGGCCATTGTGGGACTTCCCTGGCGGTCCAGTGGTTAGGACTCCTCGCTTCCACTGTAGGGGGGGATGGGTTAAATCCCTGGTCGGGAAACTAAGATCCTGCATGCTGCGAGGTGTAGCCAAAAAAAAAAAAAAAAAAAGAGGCCATTGCATTTATTGTTGTTCTAATAATAACTGCAGTAAATTAGAAAGAGCCTGTCCATTGATGGGGAAATGGTTAAATAAATTATAGACTACTATGCAACAGTTTAAAAGAATGAGGTTGATAAATCTACCAACATGAAGAGTTCTCAAAGCCATATTGTTAAATGAGAAAGGCAAATTGGAAAAAAATATGCTATTTCACCAATTTTTAAAAAAACACATATGTGAATAATATATTTCTGGATGTATGCATATTTGTAAAATCACACAGATAGACCTAGAAGCAACACACTGCTAACAGTAGCTGCTCCTGGAGAGAGGATGAGGACCAGTCAGAGGCAAATGGATCAAAGGTGACTTTGGCCTTATCTGTATAGTTGCTGGGTACAAAAGAAAAAAATCAAATTATGCCCTTTCCTCTGGAAAAACAAAAGAGGAAGTATTCACCAGTCACTCATTTACATTCTGGTGGGCCTCTCATATTCTTGGCCTACTGGGTCATTATCTCCAAAGGCTAGAACCAGCATGTTTGCACTTTACGGAGCCTAAGTCTTTGTTGCCCAATATAGTAGCTATTGAGCACTTGAAATGTGGCTAGTCCAAATTGAAATAGGCTGTAAGTCTAAAAATACACACCAGAATTCAGACTTAGTACAGAAAAAAAAAGTAAAATAGCTCATTAATAATTTTGTATGTTGATTACTTGTTGAAATTATATATTAATAAATATATAATTTAAATTAAGTTCCTTTGTTTCTTTTACTTTAAAAAATGTGACTACTAGAAAATTTTAAATTACATTATATGGCTTAACGTTACATTTCTACTGGACAGTGCTGGTCTAGGTGATGAAAATTTTAAATTTGCCAATTACATGAACAAATTTATACATAAACAAGTTTTTTTCCTTTCAAAGAAAATTTAGATGAACACTTCAAGAACTTTGGACCCATTTTGAGTGGTTTACATTCAAAAAGTACACTGAGGAGGTATCTCCAGGATTTCATACTGAGTTTCTGTTTCTCCATCTGTAATATAATCCACTTTGTAGGATTATAGTGAGAATTAGAAGGGATTCCTTATTTAAGATCCTTCATCTGGAATTGTCTAAATGTGAAGTCATCTTTGGGAGGAGGCCTAAACCAAATTATCCTTTTACTCCTCCCAGCTCTTCAATGACCCTTGTAAGGCCTAATAAATGTGAGTGCCCTTCTCCCCCTTCCTCAATTCAGTACTAAAAAGACACCCATTCAACTATCAATTGCTCCATGCAGATTTTTTAAATGATTTTTTTCAAGTTAACTCCACTTAATACATTATCTATTTCAGGTTTTACTTTTCCTTCTGGATTTGTTTAAGCTTCTCAAAGCTCCTCATTCTCCAAGAAACCTCCCCCAGGTGCCTTTCTCCTCCCCTCTGCCCACCCATGGTGTTCGCTGCAAATACAGGCTTCCTAGAAAACCATTTTATCCAGCCTTAGTGATTTGGACATAACTGTTTTTATCTGAATCAACCATTTCCTTATATGTTCTAATTTCCCTTTCCAGTTCTATTTCCTTGGTTACTTGGTTCTCAAATTACAGATCACTTTTTCCAGAAAGGTGGTGAAAGTAATTTTAGCATATGTTGTAGCACTGAAGTATTTCTCCCAGTCCTTTATTATACAAGTAGTTGAGCTTAAACTGTACACTCAAGATCTGTTTAATTCCCTTCAGGCAAATTAAGCTTCATTGTTTTTTTTGAAGTAATTGAGCCAGACATTTTTTTCTCTAAAGTAAACAAAAGTTTCTCCGTAGTCCTCAGTTGATATTTCCAATAGGAGACCTTAACAAAATAACAATAGCTAACATTTATTGAGTCCTTATTATAAGCCAAGCACTGTTCCACACACTTGACATTTAATATTTTTAACAATGATTCCCCAGCCTGCTCAAGAGGAAATTGCTGAGCAAAAGTACTAGTTCATTATCTTGTCTTCTATTTGTTCTTCTTTCTGTTGTGTACCCAGGAAAAACTCTGTCCCAGGTTTCACAATCCCTGGTTTTGAATATTCACACCCAAAGTCACTAATCTTTCTTGTTAACACCTTGTAGTTTGGCCCCTGATTAATTCAATCAGTGATTAGCACTTCTACAATAAGTGTTAATCTCTCTTTTAAAATACCTCAGAGCTTGGCCCTTTATTGAGGCTTTCTACCCCAATCACAGTATACAGGACAGGATTTCCCTATTGTGAGCGATATCTACAAGGCATTTCCCATGCACACCACCAGCTTGGGAAAGGCCTGCTTCAAAATCCGCTTGTACAATTAAAGCATGGAATTATAGGCTCAGGTTTGCACCCACCACATGCAATAAACTCCAACTGTGTATGACTCTCAATTCTGTTAAAAGCAGGCGGCCAGATACTTCAACACCAAAAGTGAATAAACCTCCAGAGGGCACCCTCAGCAGTTCAGTCCGCGAGGAGGGGATTCCGGGCCTGACAGAGCCCTGCTAGGCACTGCTCTCTGGTTCCCAGCCGCCCAGATGCTAAGTTGCTCAAGCATGAGAAATAGGGCCTCCTCAGAAGCAGCCAGCGCAGCCTCAAGTGCCCGAGCTGGAAGGTGCAAAGGCCTCCAGCTCTCCAAGAGCAGTTTTCTCCCTGGCAATGAGTGGATGCGAACTAACAAATAATTTCGGGGAAGCACCCTACCAGTGTCCTTTCTACCAGGGTATGGGTTTACCTTAAAAGCATTTGTCTGGGCTCACACTCTCAAAGTAGCAAGCCCTGGGAAGGCACCCCATGTGAAGAAAGACAAACAGAACAAGCTCACTGTTTCTTTTCCTTTTAAAAGAGAACAGCTTTGATCATGGTTTCATGGTAGGTGGTCAGCTTCATTGGAGCACTGTAGTTTCAACACTTTAAAATGTTCGTATAAAGGCAAACTTCTCCATGCTCCCTACCACTTATAGAACGCCGGGGGGTTTCTCTCAACATAAAAGAGTGTCCTGAGAGATCTTTCCAACGAATTTGGATATTTTCCTATATAGCACAACAGTATTGTCACAACGTTACCTTTAGGATACAGTCGTACATCATTAGCCCAGTCTTCCTACTCATCAATTCTTTGACATAGGTGCAGCAAATATCCTCATTCCATTTCACAGATAAGAAAGTGGAACCCCAAAGGGATCCACTGTCTGATCTAAATCACATAGCCATGTCACTGAGTGGAGCTGAGACTTAAGTAAACTCAGGTCCCCCCAGCTTGCGTGGACAAGAACATAATCACTGTGCGTTATTGGGATCTTTCTCAGTCAGTGGGATCGGAACTTGGTGTGAGCTAGTTATTAGCAACAGACCAATGGCTAGAAAAAAAAAATCGGTAAGCATCACAGCTGCACTGGGATGAAAGGAACATGTATTTCTCCATGGTCAAGCCAAGGGGCTGAGGAAGACCCAAAGCCAGGCATGGTGGTAGCAGCCAGTTATGCAAAGACCCATGAAGCTGGTGTAGAGAGAGGTGAGAACTCCAAAGAAGGAACCAAGGGCAATCATGAATAGTTCTTGAGCTATAACTCTGGGGTAAGGAAGGGCTTAATAAAACAGATTCCTTGTTCTACCTATTCTTATGAATCAAAATCCCTGAGAGTGAGACCAGGAAATGTGCATTTAAATGAGCTTCCCAGGGATTCTGACCACGCTTAGAGAAGTAAGGGCAGACTGCAGGGGCAGATCTGCAGGTGTGTGTGGCTTCCTGCAGCAAAGAAGTTCGGCTTGCTCCCGCATTGAATGAGAGCAGATGAGCAAGTGAAAGCTTTCTCATGAGTTGAAACAAGAAAAGACAGGAATAAGAAGTATGAAAGTGCAAGGAACAATTGCCCTGAGTTCTCCCAGAGAGGGCTCCAGCACTACAGAGGTGCAGGTGTGGTGAGGTCAGAGGGAGGACTTGGCTACCTGGGCATCCACTATCAAACCAAAACTGTGGACTGACCAACCATGTCCTACTGTAGTGGGGAGGGGAAGTGGATAGTAGGGGGAGGATAACTTCCTCAACTTGATAAAGAATATCTACAAAAAATGTACAGCTAACATCATACTTAATGGTGAGAAACTTGAAGCTCTCCCACTAATCAGGAACAAAGAAAGAATGTCCCCTCTCACAACTTGTTTTCAACATTGTACTGGAAGTCCTAGATAATGCAATAAGACAAGAAAAGGAAATGAAAGAGATACTGATTGGGAAGGAAGAAATAAAACTTTCTTTGTTCAGAGATGACACAATCATCTGCACAGAAAATCTGAAAGGATTGACCAAAAAAAACCTCCTGAAATTAATAACTGATTATAGCAAGGTTACAGGATTCAAGTTTAATATACAGTAGTAAATTACTTTCCTATATACCAGCAATGAACAATGGGATTTGAAATTTTTAACACAGTACCATTTACTTTATCACCCAAAAGATGGAATACCTAGGTATAAATCTAACAAAATATGTACAAGGTCTATATGAGGAACTCTATAAAACTCTGATGAAAGAAATCAAAGAACTATATAAATGGAGAGATATTCTTTGTTCATTCATGATTAGGAAGACCTAGTATTGTCAAGATGTCAGTTCTTCTCAACTTGATCTGTAGATTCAAGGCATTCCTCATCAAATTCCAGCATGTTATTATGTGGATTTTGACAAACTGATTCTTAAGTTTATGTGGAGAGGCAAAAGACCCAGAATAGCTAACACAATATTGAAGGAGAAGAACGAAGTTGGAAGACTGACAATACCCAACTAAGTCTTACTATAAAGCAAGACTGTGTGGTATTGGCAAAAGAATAGACAAATAGATCAATGGAGCAGAATAGAGAGCTTATAAATAGACCTACACAAATATACTATTTATCTTTGACAAAGGAGCCAGACAATACAATGGAGCAAAGATAGTCTTTTCAACAAATGGTACTGGAACAACTGGACATCAACATGCAAAATAATGAATCTAGACACAAGTAATTATATTATTCAAATTAACTCAAAATGGATCATGGACCTAAATGTAAAACACAAAACTATAAAACTCTAGAAAATAACGTAGGAGAAAACCTATATGACCTGGGGTATGGTGATGACTTTTTAGATACAACACCAAAGGTATAACCCATGGAAGAGAGAATTTATAAGCTGGACTTCATTAAATTAAAAATTCTGCTCTGTGAAAGACAATGCCAAGAGACTGAGAAGACAAGCCACAGACTGGGAGAAAATATTTATTAAGAAAAAAATATGTGATAAAGAACTGTTGTCCAAAATATACATAGACCTCTTAAAACTCAACAATAAAAAATGAAGAACCTGATTTTAAAATGGGCAAAAAGATCTGGATACCTCACTAAAGAAGATATACAGATGGTAAATAAGCATATGAAAAGATGCTCAAAATCATATCTCATTTGGGAATTGCAAATTAAAACAATGAGGGCTTCCCTGGTGGTGCAGTGGTTAAGAATCTGCCTGCCAATGCAGGGGACACGGGTTTGAGCTCTGGTCTGGGAAGATCCCACATGCCACAGAGCAACTAAGCCTGTGTGCCACAACTACTGAGCCTGCACTCTAAAGCCCACAAGCCACAACTACTGAAGCCTGCGTGCCTAGAGCCCATGCTCTGCAGCAAGAGAAGCTACCGCAGTGAGAAGCCCGCACACCGCAATGAGAAGTAGCCCCGCTCGCAACTAGAGAAATCCCACGTGCAGCAACAAAGACTCAATGCAGCCCAAAATAAATAAATAATAAAATTTTAAAAATAAATAAAACAACGAGATACTACTGCACACCTATTTGAATGGTCAAAATCCAAAACTGTAACAACACCAAATGCTAGTGAGGATGTGGAGCAAAAAGAACTCTCATTCTTGCCTGTGGGAATGCAAAATGGTACAGCCACTTTGGAGGACAGTCGGCAGTTTCTTAACAAAACTAAATATATTTTTACCATATGATCAAGCAATTGTGCTCTTTGGTATTTACCCAAATGAGCGGAACATTTATGTCTACACAAAAACCTGCCCATGAATGTTTATAGCAGTTTTATTCATAATTGCCAAAAGGGAAGCAACTGGATTTCCTTCACTAGGTGAATGGATAAACTGTGGTACATGTAGATGATGAAATAGTATTCAGCCCTAAAAAGAGATGAACAACTGGGGAGGCTATGCCTGTATGGGGGCAGGGGGTATATGGGAATCTCTATACCTTCCCCTCACTGTTGCTATGAACCTAAAATTGCTCTAAAAATTAGTCTATTTAAAAAATAATAATAACATTAGATAAACAAAATGTCATAATTATTACATAGCACTTGGTCTACTAAAATGCTTTCAAATTCCTACTGAAGATTTTAAAAGATCCATATGGTGACCATTTTTTTTTAATTGGGGTATAATTGATTTACAATGTTGTGTTAGTTTCAGGTGTACAACAAAGTGAATCTGTTATAAACATACATATATCTACTCTTTTTAAAATTCTTTTCCCATACAGGTCATTACAGAGTATTGAGTAGAGTTCCCTGTGCTATACAGTAGCTCCTAATTAGTTACCTATTTTATATATAGTAGTGTGTATGTGTCAGTCCCAATCTTCCAATTTATCCCTCCCCACCGCCCCATGACATGTTATAAAAGGAAAACTAAAAAGACCAATAATCTGAACTTTAGTGTTCGAAGAAATTGTGAGGAAAAAACGAATACAACCAACTTTGAAACCCCACAAGAGAGTAGAGTACATGTTACTGACTTTATTGAGAAAACTCTGGTCAGGCTAAGGAAACAGACGATACAGAGCAGCAGCAGCAGAGCAGAATCGATCTGACGAATTATAGTGAGACTTTTGTCCCACATCCTTGAGTTTTCTAAAAAGTCAGGAAATAGGAGTTCAGTGACATTATTCTTGGTTGGAAAGGCAAAGATTCTCATTAGATTAAGGAACTGAGGAGAGCTTTGAGAGGTCAGTCCCGAGGCCAGTGGTATTCAAAGGGTCCACTGGGGAGAAGTTTTTGACACAGGAAGAAAGAAGGGCACTACCAAGGCTGTGGAGAGGTCAGAGGGAAGAGGTTTTACTAATAACTCCTCACCCCAGCACCTTGAAGGTCTTATCCCCACTCCCTGGGAACTCCCCTTGGGAGACCTTAACCTAGCTGGAGAAACGTTGGTCTGAGTGTTCTGACCTTGTGGAAGTAAGAGTCAGGAGAAGCAGAAACAAAGACCGGATATGTACTTTTCCTCTTGCCTCCCTGAGTATTCTTTCATTCTATCTTTTCTTCATCAATTTATGTTTATAGAGTGGCTCCCATGAGCTAGGCTATGTGCTAGGTGCTGCGAATGCAGCAATAAATAAAGTCCTTGCTTTCATGGAAGGAGAGGCAAACAATAATATTATATAATATTAGAAGTGTAATTATGTAATAAATAGAAATGTAATATCATGTCAGGATATGAGAGCTGCTATGAAGGAAAATAAGGTAGGTAAATGCATAGAGAGTGATAAGGTATTGGGGTGCTATTTTAGATGAGGGAAGGTTTCTCTGAGGGGGTGAAGCTTGGGCAGAGACTTACTGAAGGTGTTCTCAAAGAAATAGCAATAGATTGAGCCATACCATCAAGAGGAACATGGTGAAATGTTTCTTGTGGTTCTATATCTGCAAATATTATTGCACTGAAAAAGTGAAAATGTGGTACCCAACTGAAAACAAAACTTGGGGGAAGGAAGGCCAGGAAATGACAAGCAGAAGAAGATGGTGAGTTTTGGTATCAGACAAACATGGGTTTGAATCCCTACCCTGCTGGGTGACCTTTACGATAACCTGCAAAACAAGGACCAACTAAAGTGTCAGCTTTACTGGGTTATTATAAGAATTATAAGAATTCAATGAGATGATACATATAAGACTATTAAGACCAATGCCTTGTCATATTGTAAAAGTTTCTAAAATGATAGCTATTATTATTGACCACATGTTACAAATTGATTAGTTTCATTTTCTTGCTCAAAATAATTTTAGAACAAAGATTGACATGCCTAAAAGAGAAGAAGGGTTTTTATCTAGGATTCATGGATCTCTACGTCAGGGGTAAGAGTGTCCATGATTTGGTTCTTAAGTTGTCTGTGAATCCCTAAAACTGTGTGTAAAATTTGGGGGATATAAGTGTATTTTGCTGAAAAGAGTGTACCTGGCTTTCATTACATTCTCACAGTGGACAATGACCCCAGGTATTTGCCAAACCATCATTTCCCTGTCTTTGTTGTTTGCCAGCTTTCCATTTCAGGTTATTCTAGTTTTCTGACTACAGAGTATCTTTCTTTTCAGAAAAGAAGTTTTTTTTTTTTTTTTTTTTAATTAATTAATTTATTTATGGCTGTGTTGGGTCTTTTGTTTCTGTGCGAGGGCTTTCTCTAGTTGTGGCAAGCGGGGGCCACTCTTCATCGCGGTGCGCGGACCTCTCACTATCGCAGCCTCTCTTGTTGCGGAGCACAGGCTCCAGACGCGCAGGCTCAGTAATTGTGGCTCACGGGCCCAGTTGCTCCGCGGCATGTGGGATCTTCCCAGACCAGGGCTCGAACCCGCATCCCCTGCATTGGCAGGCAGATTCCCAACCACTGCGCCACCAGGGAAGCCCAGAAAAGAAGTTTTTAAAATGAACAAAAATATTTAAAGGTCTCTCTTTCTCCTTACTGTCTTGTTAATTTAAAAACATTATCTATTGGTGATAACATTCTCTTTCATTCTCCTTTTTACTTGTTAGAGCTGGAATGTGAGTTCTTATTCACTCTGAGATTTCTTAAAAGCTACACCTTCTTGGTTTGATTTTCTGATTCTGTGTTTCAAAGTCAGTGTTGCTTTGTCATATTCCTTCTTACCTATATAGTCGGTATTTCCATTTTTCAATGCAATTTTCTTATTTATCATTTGTTAGTACAGCTGAAACCCAATTGTATGAGTAATACAATCCTTAAAAAAAAAATGAAATGAAACTAGGCAATTTGAGCCTATGTAACTGAAAGCTTCACAATTATGGGCAAGATTTTGAACATACAGAATAGTATAGTGACATTTACAAACTTATCAAAAACTGCTGCACATCAATTGCAACTTGAGGAAATGATCCATTTTTATACCTGCACACTGTCAGGCCATTTACTACACGGGCCGTATAATGGACGGTCACTGGCTCCCTCAGGTTGCCTGGCTGACTCTTCAAAGAGAATTTGACAATATTTGGAGTTTGATCCTCCTAAGAGAAGTGACTTTCTGAATACACTATTTGTTACGACTCTTGACAGCAAAAGCCACGTCCACCTTCAGCTGGACTAGGCACAGAGAGAGAATTCATAAGCCCAAGCAACTAGAATGTCTAGGAGTCAACCCAGCTGGACCAGCGGCCCATACTATCAGGCCCTCTCTCCATCTGACCACTGCATCTCAGACAAGCCCCATGCATGTGGGGGCTCCAGATAGATCAAGGCTTACATTTCCTTACAGCCAGTACTACCAGACAAGGCTTCACTTCCTCAATAACTGCAGCAGAAGTCCTTGCAGGAATTAGGCGTGTCCTGTCCATCCTCCCTACGCATGGCTTGTGACTGGGGATGCTCTATCTGATCCACATGGGCTGAATATGGGAGAGAGTGGATTTCCCAAAGGAAAACGGAAGTTCCATAGCAGATACTATCCATTGCCACTCAACATACATTTCCCCCATTGCCCACACAGAATTCAAATTATTCAGATAGGACAGAGATCCTTTGATCTTAGGAAGAGTTTGCTCTTATCCTGACTTCTGGGATTAATTAGGACTAGAAATCTCATTCCTTTAGCCTTATTATTGGTCTAGGACTGGCCACGTGATCCAGTTCTAACCAATGAGAGATAAGCAGAAGTATGCTGGGTGGAGCATTTTGGAAAGATTTGCTTTTCTGGAAAAAAATATGGCATGACTCTTTTGCTCCTTTGCCCTTTACCCTTCTTGCTACTTGGAATAAGGACATGATGCCAGGGGGGCAGCAGCCATCTTGTGACTGTGAGGCAACAATATGAGGATGCATACAAACACCCCCCGAAGCTGGTAGACTAGAAAAGTAGAAATTTCCTGGGTACTTGATAGCTCCAGTGAGCCCATGCACTAGCCCTAACTGTCAACCTCCAGACTTATTATGTGACACAAGAAACCCTTGTTTGTTTAAGCTACTGTTAGTTGTGTTTCCAGTTACTCGTAGCCAAACACAGTTCTAACTGCTGCAGGTGCTATGACCAGAAAAATAAGGAATGGATGCTGGACAGGCAAAACCAATAAATTTTCGTCAGAGATACTAAGACACTGACAACCCAAGGCTGGACTTTACTCTTGCTTCAAACAGGTACCAGGATACCACTTCCTAAATAATAGAAAGAGCATGAAGAGGTAGAAAGAGGATGCAGAAAGGAATATGGAAGGATATCTCAGACTGATTTAATCTTCTTCCCTTCTTCACTGAGAACAGATAGCGTGATGAACATCCATTCTACCAAATAAAGACGAATATGAGTAAACAAGTTCTTTTAAAATGTTAACACCATGCTTCCAGGAGGCTTACACCCAAAACAGTCAGAAGAGAATGGACTTTGCCATTCAAATTTTATCGCTGCCACTTATTAGCTTTGAGACCTATAGCAAATCATAGTTAACTGGGTCTCAGTTTCCTCCTATGAAAAATGGGGATAATGGCTTCTACCTTGTAGGACTGGGGTTTTTCTCACTCCCATACTTGCTTTTCAAAAGAAAAAAGTTGTATTAAAGCAAAATATATAGCACTGGTTAAAGAGATGGTTCACGTACCCATGAATCAGTGCATCCTGAACTTTCACACCTAGAAACCACACCCTTCATCATTGATTAACAGCAGGAAACTTACCATATTTCCTAACCACTATGTACACTCAATAAATAACACCTACCAGATGCAAAGGATCAACTCCCCACATGATATACCTTTCATTCCCAGGTTGAGATTTTTGTCAGTTTTGTCTACCATTTTATCCCCAGCATGCAGAATAATTCTTGGTATATATTGGGCACTCAATAAATATTTGTTGAATAGTCGAATGAATCTCTTATCTCATAGGCTTCTATGATAAGTAGACTTTCCCCCTATTTGACCTTCCTATTTCCCTTAGTGTGTTGAAATCTGTTCATTTTCTGAGGTTCACATGAGGCTTAAAATTGTGGAATAGGGCTTCCCTGGTGGCGCAGTGGTTGAGAGTCCGCCTGCCGATGCAGGGGACACGGGTTCGTGCCCCGGTCTGGGAAGATCCCACATGCCGCGGAGCGGCTGGGCCCGTGAGCCATGGCCGCTGAGCCTGCGCGTCCGGAGCCTGTCCTCCGCAACGGGAGAGGCCACAACAGTGAGAGGCCCGCGTAACGCATTAAAAAAAAAAAAAAAAAAAAAAAAAATTGTGGAATAAAGGGAAGGTTGCCTGTTGACTCTAGTCACCTTAACAGAAGTGGTAACACACTGAAAGTGACACAAATGACAGTTCTGCCTAGGTCATATCAAATGGACATAAGCCAAAGGTTTAGTCATTCTGAATTGTCACATCTTTTTAAGATAGCATGATAATAATGGCCAGCCACCATGCTAAATGCATTATGAATATGATCTCATTTACTCCTCCAACAATCCTAAAACACAGGTGTCATTACTCCAATCTACAGATGAAGAAACTGGGATTTAGAGAAGGTGCTTTATCTAAGATCCATCACCCAGATAGTAAGTAATGGAGCCAGCATTCAAACTCAGGTCTGTCCAACTCCCAGAAAAATGCTCTGAACCATTTTGCCACATTACCTTATCTGAAAGTCAAAGCCACTGAATAGGAAGTAGACCTGTACAGATGGGCCATGAGGTACATAACCAACCAAATCTTCTAAACTCGGCGTAATCTTGACGCATGTGTAGGAGATGGACAAGACCCAAAGCTCAGATCATCATTCATAGACATCCAACACCATTGGTATCAGTCCTCCACCCAGAAAAGGGACAGACCTTCCCCACTGACCTGCTGTTACTTATTTTAAATACCACTCTTGCGAATAGCTTTTATTCACATAATATCATAGTAGTTCATTGGAAATCAATAATATTCTACTTGGATTTGGTTCATCCAAACATGGCAGGCAATTAAAATTTGTTTCACATGATATTCTTTTACTAGAAAATGTCACTGAGTAAATTGATGACTGTGTCTTTGCCTAAAACCATAATGTTGAAACAGCACTTCTTATGGTACATTTATTTAGAGTATGTTAGAATGACAAGTGATTATACCAAAAGAAAGAGAGTCATTGCCCAAAAAGTGGCTTAACTTTTCAAGAGCTACTACAGTGAAAAATCATTAACTGGGCAGTTGTTTTAGAAGTCTGCTTCAAGTCACCCAGGTTCAATTATCAACCCATGGCCAATCTTTTTTCACCTATTCCCTCACCCAGTTTCTCCCAGATTATTTTTGAAGCAAGTCTAGATTATATTTCATTTATAAACCAGAATTATTTCTGGAAGAGAAAAACTGCTAAGCTTTTAATAAATTATGTGCAAACCACGGCAGACTAAAGTTGCACAAGTATTCCCCAATATTACAACAAATGTCCTGATAAAAAAATCTTTCCATACTAAACATTTATAATTTAGACACAGTTTCAAAGTTCAACTCTCTCATATTAGCTATGTGACTTTTGGCAAATTATTGGGTTGGCCAAAAAGTTTGGAAAACCCTGAAACGAACTTTTTGGCCAACCCAATATATAACTTCTCTATAAGCTTCTGCTCCCTCATTCAGAAAATGGGGGCTGATAAAGATATTTCATAATGTTGTATTGAGCAAATAATATACAATGCACTTGGCACAGACATGGCCTCATAAATACATAATAAAGGAAGTTATTTTTTTCTTTCAATGTCTGGCACAGAGTAAATGCTCAGTAAAGTATTGTTTACCCTACAGTTATTCCATGACTGTGAGGGACTCCTGTGACATCTGATGGGCTTGCTGGTGTGGTTACCCATGGTTGGTACTACTGGATGAGATTGTCTGACTCTAAATCTAGAAGCTTTTCCCAGAGATGGATCTTCCCTCGGCACAGCTCAGATGAGCAGTCCATCCCCTTCCCCTCACACCCTCAAGCTAGTTAAAAGCAGATAGATCACAAAACCTAGAAAAGAAAAATAGATTAAAGCAGAAAGAAGAATTCACCCAACTATATTCAAGCAAACAGAAGATCTAGAAATAGCTCCACATATTAAGTATGAGCAAGATTTTCAAGAACAGTGTGGCAGCTATGCAAATATGTTGCAACAAAGAAAGAGGAAAAAAGCTCAGTGACAAAATAATAAAACAAGAGAATGAGATGAAAAGGGAGATAGAGGTTAAGGAAACAAATCAAGGGTCCAAGTAATACTATTGAAGAACTATTAAGTAAATATAAACCATAGGGAAAATAATAGGCATTTGCTGAAAATTGAATTATTAATGCAATAAATAGGCTTCAGTTTTGCTTCTTAACAACTGTGGGTAATAATTCAAAGATATTAAAGTAAATAGAGAGAAGATAATAGAAATGGAAGACAGGGACTTCCCTGGTGGTGCAGTGGTTCAGAATCGCCTGCCAATGCAGAAGACACAGGTTCGATCCCTGGTCCGGGAAGATCTCACATGCCGTGCAGCAACTAAGCCCGTGTGCCACAACTACTGAGCCCACGTGCTGCAACTACTGAAGCCTGCGCACCCTAGAGCCTGCACATTGCAACTACTGAGGCCATGCTCAACTACTGAAGCCCGCATGCCTAGAGCCTGTGCTCCACAACAAGAGAAGCCACTGCAATGAGAAGCCCGCGCACTACAACAAAGAGCAGCCCCTGCTTGCTGCAACTAGAGAAAGCCTGTGCAAAGCAACAGAGACCCAATGCAGCCAAAAATAAATAAATTAACAAACAAATAAATAAATATGTCCTAGTAACAGTTAAAAAATTAAAACAAACAACGATGTGAACAAAAAAACAAACAAACAAAAGAAATAGAAGACAGATAAAACTGTCCCCCCATCATAGCTGGTTGTGAAATAGAATACCACTGTAGCTACCTGATCAGTGCCAGCTGATCCTATGGTTATTTTACTGTATATCAGAACTGGAAGAGATCTAAGATAGTCTGCAAGAAAGGAAAACTCAATCAAACTAGCTAAAGCTAAAAGGGGGGAATTTAATTTTTTAAAAAAGGGTGGAACTACCAAATCTTAGGGAAGCAAGGATACAGTCTCCTGATTAAGACAAGAGGAAACATAGGATTGTATTCCACACATAATCCCTCTCTCTCCATCACTAGCTTTGGCCTCTCTCTCTCTTGGTGTTAGTTTCATTCTCTCTTAAAGCTTCTCCTCTGGGGCAAGGATCAAGGCTAGGGGTGGCAAAGAGAAGCACTCGCTCCCCAAGGGCACAGGACAGCTGCTGACACATAGGGCACCTTCTTCCTCTGGGCTGAGGAAGCCCTGCACCAGGGTACACAGTAGCTTAGTTGGGAACACAGGCTGCTTTTCAGTCCTCGTTGGCCCCCATCTGGGTGCCTGTGTACAGTGTGCAATCTACACAGCTGTACACAATGGACCCATATGAGCAATTCTCCAAAAGTGGTGCCTTTCAATAAGCTTTAGCTAAGATGTTGATGTAATGGTGTTAAGAATGTGATGAAAAAACAATAGGGAAGCAAGGATCAGTTTGGTTCAAAATAAAGTTGAAACCATTCATAATTAAACTTGGAAATCCAAGAGAAGGAGGCTCCCCTCTCCTTCCTCTCTGTTTATTTTTTAATTATTTTTTTAACATCTTTATTGGAGTCTAATTGCTTTACAATGTTGTGTTCGTTTCTGTTGTATAACAAAGTGAATCAGCTATATGTATACATCTATCCCCATATCTCCTCCCTCTTGCATCTCCCTCTCACCCTCCTTATCCCACCCCTCTAGTTGGCCACAAAGCACCGAGCTGATGTCCCTGTGCTACGCGGCTGCTTCCCACCAGTTATCTATTTTACATTTGGTAGTGTATATCCCCTCTTTTTAAAATAAACTTTTTCTTTGGGGATAATTTTAGATTTAAAAGAAAATTGCAAGGTAGAGAGTTGCCTCCCCAAGAAATAGAAGACCCAGATGAAATGCTTTTGTAAACTTTCTGAAACTTATGAAAATATAAGCATATGATTTTACTTTCTAATTAGTCCATTAGTAAAAACAGGGTGAAAGTCAGCTTGAAAGTTCAGAATCTTGTGCTAAGTTTGTTCAAAACTTATTTTGAAATATTTATCAAGTGGGTACTTCCCCACTTTTATCTCTATGTAGTATCTTATGTTAAAAATAAAGCCAAAGGAAGAAAAAAAATATTAATAATTATGACAAGGGCAGTTCATTCATCACCTCCTTTCATTTGACAAGGGTTTCCAGAGCATCTTGATATGTCCCAAGCATATTAAGATGGAAAGCATAGAGTGATGTGGAAGACAAGCATTGTCCTCACCACAATGGAGATTCTTGTTTAGTAGAGGAGACAGATCAAAGATACAAAGGTTTAGAGAGCACAGGAAAGGGACAAAAGTTTGTGAAAGGGCATGAATTGGTAGGACATGTGACAAACCAAAAAGAGGGTGTACTGACTAAAGTTCTTTAAGTTTAATTAAAAAAAAAAAACAAAGCCAATAAAATCTACATGGACCATTGAATGCATCTGTAGGTACATTAGGTCTATAGAGTATTTGAAACATTAGATAAGTAATTACACAAATAATTAAGAAGTGGACTATTTTAAAAAAACATCTACAATACCATGAGGAAGCATAGTAATGGCCCCTGACTACAATTCCTGAGGAAATTACAGTTCCTCAGAGACCTGAAAGTTTGGTAGGAGTTAGTTAAGCAGTAAGTACTGGGGAAAGATTTAAGATAAATGGAACAATAGTAGAGGGCATAGGATATTTGAGGCTTCAATGTGATTGAAGGCCAGAGAATGAGGGGGGGAAAGTAGCAAGAGATGAGCTGAAGTTTCAGGGGCCAGATAATGAAAGATTGAAAAGGCTGTGTTGAGAATTTTGAACTTATTCTAAAAATAATGGATCGCTTATATGTGGAATCTAAAAACAAAAGGGTACAAATGAACTTATTTATAAAACAGAAGTAGAGTCAGGGACGTAGAAAACAAACGTATGGTTTCCAGGGGATAAGGAGAGGGAGGGATAAATTGGAAGATTGAGATTGACATATACACACCACTATATATAAAATAGGTATCTAATAAGAACCTGCTGTATAGCACAGGGAACTCTACTCCACACTCTGTAATGGCCTATTTGGGAAAAGAATCTAAAAAAAAAAAAATAGTGGATATATGTATATGTATAACTGATTCTCTTTGCTGTACACCTGAAACTAACACAACATTGTAAATCAACTATACTCCAAAGAAAAATTTTTTTAATTTAAAAAAATTAAAAAATAAAACTAATGGAATTTCACTAAAGGGTTAGAAACAAGGGAATGATTTGATCTTGTATGTATGGTTAAAAGGATACTCTGGTTGGAGTGTGTAGAATTGAATGGAGAGAGAGGTCAAGATTGGATGTGGTGGGGACAATTAGGATGATGTTGTAGTAGTTCAGGTAAGATAGGCTGGGCTTGGACCAAGGGGTTGATGCTTGAAATAGAGACATTTTATCAAGTGGGATTAGGAATAGCTGTGACAGAAAACTCCAAATTACAGTGGCATGGACAGATAGATATTTCTCCCTCACATAATTGAAGTCTGCACATAGTTAGCCTAGAATTAGACTGGTGGCTCCACAATCACCAAGAACCAGATTCCTTCTACCTTGCTTCTCAGCATGTGATTTTCACCTCCTAGTCCAAGATGGCTGCTCTAATTGCAGCTAACTGTTTTCATTCCAGCCAACATAAATGAGAAAGGGAGGAAAAATGGTATGTCCCTACCCTTTAAGATCATTCCTAAAAATGACACATGACACTTTTAGTTACAACTCATCTAGAACTTAGTCACGGGGCCCCATCTGGTTGCAGGGAGCACTGAAAATAAAATTGTTATTTTAGAGACTACAGCCCATCTGAAAATCAAGAGTTCTATCACCAAGGATGAAAGGGAAAACAAACACTGGGGGACAGTCAACATCTTCTGCAATAAAAGTAGACAAAGTAGGGGCTTCCCTGGTGGCGCAGTGGTTGAGAGCCTGCCTGCCGATGCATGGGACGTGGGTTCGCGCCCCGGTCCGGGAAGATCCCACATGCCGCGGAGCGGCTGGGCCAGTGAGCCATGGCCGCTGAGCCTGCGCGTCCGGAGCCTGTGCTCCGCAACGAGAAAGGCCACAACAGTGAGAGGCCCGCGTACCGCAAAAAAAAAAAAAAAAAAAAAAAGTAGACAAAGTTGAGATATGTTTTAGAGGTAAAATTAGCAGGATTCAAAGGTAGATTTAATGTGGGGGGGTGAGGAAGAGAGAAAAAACAAACCTAATTTTTACCTTTCTGACATAATCAACTGGATAAGCGGTAGTACTTCTCTGGAAATGGAGAACTGAAAAAAGTAGCAGATTAGAAACAAAGAACAAGAATTAGCTGCTGGAAGCATGACCATCCAGCTCTCAAAATTATAAAGGAAACAATAGCTTCCTTGTATATCCTTTCAGAGATGTTCTATGCCCATACAGGCACGTGCATGTGTAAGTGTGTATGATCTGTGTATATACACACATGTGTACACACACACACACCTTTTTTCCCCCAAATGATAGTTTTCAATCACACCATTATATACCTTGAATTTTTCACTCTGTGTGCCAACAACATAGATTTATAAATAATTTTTTGCATTTATCTTTAAAATCAAGTATGAAATTAAAAGTAGAGTTAGAAGTCAAAAAATAACAGTATTGAATTTTGACTACCTGTGTAGTCACCTTTACTGAAGATCTTTATTTCTTGGAAGAGCTTCAAGTTGGACCTGAGGACTCCCTTTAACATTTCTTGTAAGGCAGGTCTACTGTTAACAACCTCCCTCAGCTTTTGTCTTCTGGAATGTCTTAATTTCTCCTTCAATCTTGAAGGATAGTTTTGCCAGATATAGAATTCTTGGTTGACCAGTTTTTCCCCCAGCACTTTAAATATTTCCTTCCATTGCCTCTGTCTGAGAAATTGGCTGTTAATCTTATTGAGAATCCCTTGAATATAATGTTTATTTTCTCTTATTGCTTCCAAGATTCTCTGCCTTTGTCTTTTGACAGTCTCATTATAATGTATCTTGGTATGGATTTCTCTGAATTTAACATACTTGGACTTTGTTGAGCTTCTTGGATGTGTAGAGTCATCAAATTTGGAAAGTTTGTGGTCATTATTCCTTTAAGTAATATCTCTGCCCCTTTCTCTCCCTCTTCTCCTTCTGGGACTCCCAAAATGCATATGTTGGTTGGCTTGATTGTACCCACAAATACCTTAGGCTCTGTTCACTTTTCTCTTTTTTTCTTTCTGATCCTTGGTATGGATAATTTTAACTGTCTTGTCTTTAAGTTCATGATTATTTCTTCTATCTGCTCAAATCTTCTGTTGAACCCTCTAGTGAATTTTTCATTTCAGTTATTGTACTCTTCAGCTCCAGAATTTCTAGTTAGCTCCTTTTTATAATTTCTATCTCTTTATTGATATTTTCATTGTGTTTGTACATCATTTTCATGGTTTCCTTTAGTTCTTTGTGTATGATTTCCTTTAGCTCTGAGCATGCTTAAGGCTGTCAATTTAAAGTCATTGTCTAGGAACTCCAATGCCTAGTCTTCTTCATGGATAGTTTCTGTCAATTTATTTTTATCCTTTGAATGGGCCATACTTTCTTGTATCTTTGTAGGATTTGTGATTTTTGTTGATAATTGTACATTTAAATTTTATAAATCTGGAAATCAGATTCTCCTTCTTCTCCAGGGTTTGTTGTTCTTGATTGTTGAAGGCTGCAGTTGTCCATTTTTTTAGTGACTTTTCCAACTACTGTTGTAGAGACCATATTCCTTGTTGTGTATGGTTACTGAAGTCTCTGTTCCTTTAGCCATGTTCAGCTAGTGCTTTGAAAGAGATTTCCTTGATTCTAGGAGCTAAAAAATTAAATTAAATTAAATAAACGAAAAATAAACACCTCTCCCCTTCTTTGTAGATTGCCTGTGTTGGGGAACTATTTTAACACTTAGCCAGGCTTCTTACAACTTTGCCTTAGCTTTCACTTGCTACTTGCACTGAGCCTAAAGATCATCCAGAGGTGAAAGCTTAAGGTTTCCCTAGGTCTTTTCTGAGGATGTGTCCTGCCTTGTACATGTGTGTGGCTTTCTAAATTTCTCAGTACATATGGGCTCTTTTGAATGTCCTAATTTCCCACAAGAAGTCTCTCCCCAGCTTTTTCTCCCAGGCTTTAGGCAATCTATTGTATGTCTCAATCATAATCTTTTGTCCTGGGCAGCTGCAGGGTTTTTGTTCACCTTACAGTGTTACAAGCAATGTCTAGCACTTTTCTGCCCTAAGTTCTAAGTTAGGTGAAACAGAGACATACCTTGTGTCAGTCCTTCAGGTAGTTTCCAGACATGTTAGAACAGACAAACATAATGATTTGTGAGCAAGGTCTGCTCTGCTTCCTTTGGAACCAGGGCCAGTGTTCCTGCTGGGAACTCAGGTTGCTATCTTCAAGACTGCCACCCCAGCACGGAGGGGGTGGGGCAAGGGCAAGTAAAAATGTCACAAAGATTTTCTACCAATTTTAAGTTGCCTTTCTCTTGATTCAGCATTTACTTGGTTGCTCTTTGGGGTTTTTTTGTATTTTATTTACTATTTTCCAGAGTTCTGAGAAAGTTAGTTTTTAGGGTTTCTAAATTTTTTTGTTTCTATGGAGGGATGGGTGTTTAGAGCTGTCTACACCATTTTGATGTTGTCATCTTTTAGCAAGCTTTTAAATTTTGAAATAATTTTGGACTTTAAAAAAGTTGCAAAAATAATATAAAGAATTCCTGTATAGTATTCCCACAGCTTCCCCAAATGTTAACATCTTTCATGACCACAGAGCAATTATCAAAACCAAGAAATCAATGTTGATACAACACTAGCAAATCTACAGACCTTATTCAAATGTTGCCAATAACCTCACTAAGGATCTCTTCCAGGACCAGGATTGACTCCAGGATCATGCATTACATTTAGTTTTCATGTCTCCTAAGTTTCCCCAGTCTGGGAGAGTTCCTCAGTCTTTCTTTGTCTTTCATGACCTTGATATTTTTGAAGGGCGCGTTCCAGTCATCCTTAGAATATCTCTCAATGATGTTTCCCCCTGGTTAAATGCAGGTGCAGTCAGCCCTCCTTATCCTCAGGTTCTGCATCCATGGATTCTACCAACTATGGATCAAAAATATTCGAAAAAAATTCCAAAAAGTTCCGAAAAGCAACTTTGCCACACACTAGCAACTATTTACATAGCATTTACATTATATTAGGTATTATAAATAATCTTGGGATGATTTAAAGAATAGAGGAGGATGTGTGTAGGTAATATGTAAATATTAAATCATTTTATATAAGGGACTTAAGCATACAAGGATTTTTATAACTATGGGGGATCCTGGAACCAATCTCACACAGATACCGAGGGATGACTGTATGCATTTTTTAAAAGAACAACACAGAAGTGATGTCATGCCCTTCTCATCACATCATATCAGGAAGCATATGATGTTGATAATGCAAAAATAGTTGGAGAGTTTAGAGTGTTCACCAGCTCCCCTTAATGTTAACATTTTACATAGCCAGGACATCTTTGTTAAAAACAAAAATTTAACATCGGTACAATACTGTTAACTGCTATTTACTTGGATTATCAGTTTTTCCACTGCCCTCTTCCTGTTCTAGGTTACAACCCAAGAAACCACATTGCATTTAAAGGTAGCTCCTTTTCTATGTGATTATTCCCCCACTGACTCATAGCACAGGAGTCCCACTCCTTTACTCTCCACATTAGAACCTTGATACACTGAAAATATATGGTTACCAATGGCTACCAAGTTTCACTTCTCACATTCCCCCACCGCAAGACAGGAACTGCCCACATTTTCTGTGGTTCAGATTCAAAAATCCTAAAGAAAGATTTTGATTGGATTGACTTATGACAAATGGCTTCCACTAACAGACATGGCTGAGAGAGGAGGGTCTCATAACACAACCTCGCTGCTGGCGGCCCACCCTCACGGAGCAGAGCTGTTCCTGCAGAAGGGGAATTACTGTAAACTGGGCAGTGACGTCAATTAAAGTCCACCACATTAACTAGTTCTAGTGACTGAGTAGAACTAACTAGTGACTAAGTAGTTCACTCACCTCATTTCACAGATGAGGAAACTGGAGTCCAAAAAGCTAAGGAACTTTCCAAAGTCCCAGAGCTAGGCCTTAGTAAAATGAGGGCTAAACCCAGGCCTCCTAACTCCCAGTTCTAGGCATTAGTCTCTATGTCTCTAGCACTACCATGATTTTGGTATTAATCCCAAGAATCAAAGGATCTGAAATTAGAAGCAACCTCAAAGTTTATCAAGCTCTTACTGATGCACACATTTTCCAATGTATCCAAGCAGATCCCAGAGAAACAAAAGCCTTTCCTGTTTATTTTTCTCCAATACTGGGATTTCAAAATAATTCACACTCAGCGGGTTAGGATATAAACTGTTTTACTTAACAAAGAATTACGTGGGAGGGGGGACAAGAGAGGATGTTCATCAGCAGGTTTGTTAAACAACCTGGGCTAAAATCATATAATGAAACACCATACAATCCATAAAAGAGAACAAAGAGATCTGTATGCGTCAATGCAGGAAGCTGTTTCATATACAGCGTAAAGTGGAAAACCAAATTCAAGTAAAACGTGTGAATAGTGGAAACCTGTTTATGCAGGAAACTGGGAACAGCCACTGTCACCATACTGTTAACAGTCTCATCAATGATGGTGGGATTCCAGAATATTTTTTATTTTCTTCATTATAATTTCCTATAGTGTTTGAATTTTTGAACAATGAGCGTGAACTGAAAGCATTATGCCAAGTAAAAGAAGTCAGACACAAACCGCCATGTAGTGTATTATTCCATTTATATGAAATATGCAGAATAGACAAATCCATAGAGACAGAGAGCAGATTAGTGGTTTCCAGAGGCTAGGGTGAGGGGGGATGGGGAGTAACTGCTTAATGAATACGGGGTGATGAAAACGCTTTGGAACAAGATAATGGTCGTTTTTGCACACTGTGAATGTACTAACTGTCACTGAATTGTAAGCTTTTAAATGGTTAATTTATGGTACGTGAATTTTGCCTCAATTTAAAAAAAAAATTTTTCCTGAAGTGAGGACATCTCAGTATTCCCACATGCTCTACTATGGACTTTAGGCAAGTAGCTTATTTATGCTATGCCAGTTAGTTATCTGTGAAATAAGAAGAGTTGAAACAGCTGGTCTCTAAAATCCACTTAGGCTCTAACATTATGATTCTGAACACATTCAACTCATACGCATTCCCTTGTATTTCGGGCTAAGACTGCACAAGCTATTTTTTCTGGCAGATACATCACACTGTTGACCTAATATGAAGAGGTTAACCACTACTTTCAAAGATCATAAATGTAGAGATCACCCGAGCCTGATCATGGCTAGCAAGGGATTACAGGAGGAGTGTGCGAGGAAGAAAGCCAGAGGTGTAAAGGTAATAATCATAGATAACATGTGTTGAGTATCTTCCATGAGTCAGACACTATGCGAGATGCCTTATGAATACTGTTTATGTTTTCAAAGGCAATCCTTAGAAATAAAAAATTGAAGCCTAGAAAGGGTAAATAACACGCCCAAAGACCCACAACTAGTATCGGGCAGTGTGGTATTGAAACTCGGGTCTATTTATATTCCAAAGTCTGTTTTCCTTCCACTTACTCATGCTGTTTTCCCAAAAGAAAAAGGACGCAAGGAAAATGACCTGGTGCTGGAGGCAAGGAAATGCGAAAGCAGACTGGAAAGAAAAGGGAAAAGGGAACAATCAGTAAAAATCCAGGATTATCCCTGTGCTTAAGAGTGACCCTTCCTTGGGCCAAGTTCCATCCCGATCCTCTGGTATGTCTTCTGTATAGCTATGACAAACTGTATTCTTTTTTTTTTTTTTTTTTTTTTTTTGCGGTACGCGGGCCTCTCACTGTTGTGGCCTCTCCCGTTGCGGAGCACAGGCTCCAGACGCGAAGGCTAGCGACCATGGCTCACGGGCCCAGCCGCTCCGCGGCATGTGGGATCTTCCCGGACCGGGGCACGAACCCGTGTCCCCTGCATCGGCAGGCGGACTCTCAACCACTGCGCCACCAGGGAAGCCCCAAACTGTATTCTTTCACTGTAATTTGCTAAAGATAAAGTTCCTCTGAGTTTAAAGGATCTTATACCTATATATCCATGAAGGAAGTCTAAAAAATTATTGCACTGGATATTATTTCATACTTTAACAAAGAAAGGAGGTAATTAGAAAAAGAAGTAAGCTCCAAATAGATAAAGGAGAGATAAAGAAAAAACATTAAGGACTTCCCTGGTGGTGCAGTGGTTAAGAATCCACCTGCCAACGCAGGGGATATGGGTTTGAGCCCTAGTCCGGGAAGATCTCACATGCCGCAGAGCAACTAAGCTCGTGAGCCACAACTACCGAAGCCCGCGTGCCTAGAGCCCGTGTTCCTCAACAAGAGAAGCCACTGCAGTGAGAGAAGCCTGTGCACCGCAACGAAGAGTAGCCCCCGCTCACGGCAACTAGAGAAAGCCTGCACGCAGCAACAAAGACCCAATGCAGCCAAAAATAAATAAATAAATTTATAAGAAAAAAGAAAAACATTAAAATCAGTTGAAAAAACAAGTGAGATTTGGAGGATAAAATATTTAGACAAAGCAAGTGTATAAGTCATTAAGATAAAGAATCAAAGGTACTATCAAGTAATTGGAAGAAGTTGGGACTGTGAGGAAGCAGTAGAAACCAACTGTGGTTTTCCCATCACAAGAAGTTGCTTGATAAAAGGAATTTAAAGCTTTGGGAAGTGGGAGCAGAGAAAGTCGCAGACCCTCATTTGGAAGGGACGCAAGACCACTTGCTGGTGAACAGTCACTTGGCAAAAATCAGGGAAGAGCCAGTGGACAAACTGGCTGGTAAGTATGGAGGGAATAATTGTAACAGCTTCATAGGAAACCAAAGAAAGAAATGGAAAAGGGAAAGTGATTAATGCCCTAGGAATGGCAGATTTGTCTGTTAGCCAGGAAAAAAAAATGCTTTAAAAATAAGGTAAACATTAAAAACTCTCTCTAAATGAACTAGTTTTCAAATCCAACTCATCAAGTAAGGAAAGACAGGCTCAAATAGGGGGAATAGAAAGATCAAACAGCATGCATAGAACCAAAGAGCCAGAAAAGACCACTGTATGTGATCAGACCACTGTATGTGATCAGACCACTGTATGTGATCAGACCACTGTATGTGATCAGACAGGTTTTCCATTGCTTGACACAACCCCAGTCAAGGGTTGAGCAGATCCAAAATTTAAACCATCTGCTCATCTGCATCCGCTCATCAAACTGGTTGCCAGTGGGACTACATCCTCCTGGAGCCTTTCCACGGAAGAAGCAAAACTATCTATTCACAGAGAGCATGACTATATATGTAGGGAAGCCTAAGGAGTCTACCAAAAAAGAAAAAAAGCTAGTAAAACTAATGCAAGGTCTCAGGATACAAAGTCAACATATAAAAATCAATAGTATTGGGCTTCCCTGGTGGCGCAGTGGTTGAGAGTCCGCCTGCCGATGCAGGGGACACGGGTTCGTGCCCCGGTCCAAGAGGATTCCACATGCCGCGGAGCGGCTGGGCCCTGTGAGCCATGGCCGCTGAGCCTGCACGTCCAGAGCCTGTGCTCCGCGACAGGAGAGGCTACAACAGTGAGAGGCCTGCGTATCGCAAAAAAAAAAAAAAAAAAAATCAATAGTATTTCTATATACTAGCAACAAAAAATTGGAAATGAAAAAGTTTAAGTCCATGTGTGAGCATCCAAAAACAAAGTAATTAGGGATAAATTTACATAATAGTTGTCCAGGATTCCCTATGGTTAAAAACCAAATTGAGTACTTTCTGTAGCCAAAAAAACCACTTGACTTAGATATCACTGTAACTGTGTTAGTCATGAGGTAAGGAATAGGGGAAGGAGGGAAGAAGAGGGGGACATTTGTTTGCACTTTCATTTGGGGATTGCTAAGTTAGAGAAAATTAGAATAGATCAAGGGAAAAGGTTGAAGATCAGCTAAATGATTCTGCAACTCAACCTTCTATGTCCATAGCCTTAGTTTTATAAAAATCCAGAGCCTTGGTACCCAGAAGATGCCATTGGGACTCTGGGAGTAGAGAAGGTGAAACTGAGGAGGTCTCTTAGTCTGAAAAAGATAATTGTCTAGTTACAAAGGTGTAACTAAGATCAGTCCTCTCTGGACTTCCCTGGTGGCTCAGTGGTTAAGAATCCAACTGCCAATGCAGGGGACACGGGTTTGAGCCCTGGTCCAGAAAGATCCTACATGCCGTGGAGCTACTGAGCCTGTGCCTAGAGGCCACTCCACCGCAATATTTACTTATTTATTTTTGGCTGCGTTGCGTCTTCGTTGCTGTGCAGGCTTTCCCTAGCTGTGGCGAGCGAGGGCAACCCTTCGTTGCAGTGAGCAGGCTTCCCATTGCAGTGGCTTCTCTTGTTGTGGAGCACGGGCTCTAGGCTCACGGGCGTCAGTAGTTGTGGCACAGGGGCTCAGTAGTTGTGGCACTTGGACTCAGTAGTTGTGGCTCACCGGTTCTAGAGTGCAGGCTCAGTAGTTGTGACGCATGGGCTTAGTTGCTCTGCGGCATGTGGGATCTTCCTGGACCAGGGCTTGAACCCATGTACCCTGCATTGGCAGGTGGATCCTTTACCACTGCACCACCAGGGCAGTCCCTAAAAAAAAAAAAAAGATCAGGTTTCTATTTCCTCTGAGATTGCTGACTCAAATAAGTAAAGCAAAAATAAACTGTAACTGCTAGCTCCTATTCTCTCAATGCCCAGTAGGAAGAGGGGAGATTCCCATCCCGAAATGGGTGGGAAACGTTTATATTCTCTGATCACTCCAGCCAGGAATCAACATCCATTTAAAAGCGTAGGTATTATAAGATCCAGCAATCCCAATCCTGGGCACATATCTGGAAAAACCTATAATTTGAAAAGATGCATGCATGCATCCCAGCACTATTCACAATAGCCAAGACATGGACTCAACCTAAATGTCCATTGACAGATGAATGGATAAAGAAGATGTAGTGTATATATACACAATGGAATATTACTTAGCTGTAAAAAAGAATGAAATAACGCCATTTGCAGCAACATGGATGGACCTAGAGATTATCATATTAAGTGAAGTACGTCAGACAGAGAAAGACAAATATCATGTGATATCACTGTCACAGATATGTGGAATCTAAAAAAATGACACGAACTTATTTACAAAACAGAAAGACTCACAGACATAAAAAACAAACTTAGTATTACCAAAGGGGAAAGGGGGGGAGTGATAAATTAGGAGTCTGGGATTAAAATATACACATTACTAAATATATTGTATATACATATACTATATATACATTACTACATATATTGTAAAATAGATAACCAACAAGGACCTACTATATAGCACAGTGAACTATACTCAATATCTTGTAATAACCTGTAGTGGAAAAGAATCTGAAAAAGAATACATATATATGTATATCTGAATCACTTTGCGGAACACCTGAAACTAACATTGTAAATCAACTATATTTCGATGAAAATTTTAAAAATTAAAAAATTAAAATTAAAGGGTAGGTATTACTATAGCCACCCAAAGAAACCAACCTCCTTCATCTCATCTGAGGAGGTCCAGAAATTCTGCCAGCAGATCCCAACTGGACTAACAGTGGCTACACAGACCAGGTACGGTCCTACTACCTCTGGCTGCCCAGACGAAAAAGTCATGGGATTATCGCGGGCTGAGCTGGTGACATTATGACCTACTGAGAGTAGCCAGATATTAAGGGGCTAGACTGCCTGTGCTCAAGTAACACATTTAGCCTTTAAAGATACATCCTTCAAAGTCAAGGACAACCTTATATTTCAGGTATAATATTTGCCCTAATTTGAATTGTTGCATTATAATCAAGTTGCATTTGCCTGCTTCAAATAATTCAGGAGACAACATGGTGAATAACGGGGAAAAGCCTCATTAAAAATGGCAAGCACGGGGCTTCCCTGGTGGCACAGTGGCTGAGAGTCCGCCTGCCGATGCAGGGGACACGGGTTTGTGCCCCGGTCCGGGAGGATCCCACGTGCCGTGGAGCGGCTGGGCCCATGAGCCATGGCCGCTGAGCCTGCGCGTCCAGAGCCTGTGCTCCGCAACGGGAGAGGCCACAACAGTGAGAGGCCTGCGTACCGCACACACACACACACACAAAAAAAGGCAGGCACATGGGCATCTCATCCCAGAAAGGGACATGTGACCCCATCCTGGCCCAAAGGTGCAGGGTCGGGGAGATGTCTGCAGGCAAGCTGCTAAGAAGAGTTTTCCTCCATGATCAAAGAATCTTGAGAATTTGGGGCAGGGAGCTCTTCTGGTGCTTTGGAGATAGCTGTCTAGAACGTGATGATTGGAACTATGGCAGCCATCTTGAAATCACATAAGGACAAGTTCAGTACAACACAGCAGGAAAAATCAGTGCCCAAGATTGCTAAGCCACTGTCCAACCCTGAAACACCCTGCCTCCAGACATTGTGTGATGGAATACAGTAAACAATAAACATCAGCCACATTTTAGTAAGCGTTCTGTAATTATATCCCAAAATATCCTTACTGATGCACAGGTTAATAAGAAAAAGACATCTCAACAGGACATTTGAAAAAGAATACAAACAGAAAATTCACAGAAGAGGAAATAAAGGTAGCTAAGAAACATCTTAAAAGATGTTCAACTTTACTACTAATAAAGGAAACACAAATGAAAACAAGATTTTTCTTGCCCATCAGATTTATGAAATTTGGTAATACTAGAGTTGATAAGTGTTTGAGGAAACAAGACTTCTTGGAGTTTTGAGTGGATTGCAAACTAGTACACTGGTACACAATTTAGCAATGTTTATTAAAATGTAAAATGTGCATGCCCTTTAACCCAGCAATTCTACAGAAATATACATGAACACATAGATGTTTGCACAAAGATGTTCTGAACTGCAGTTACGCCAAAAAAATCCAAAATAGTCCAAAGTCCCTTAGTAAGAAACTGAGTAAAGAAATTATTGTACACGCTACTGTGGGATAGCCTCGAGCATATAAAATAGGGGGGTAAGTCTGTGTATATTGACATTTGAATCTATCTATCCAAGATATACTGTTAAGGAAAACATGCAAGTTTCTGAAGAGCAGGTAGCATTCCATTCTCTCTTTTCTTAAGTAAAATACTTTTGATATGCACTGAAATAAATATGGAACAGTATGTAACAAAGAATTATTACTAGGAGGTTGATATGAGGCCCTTTAGTTTTAAACTTTAAACATTTCTGTGTTTAGGGTGTGTGTGTGTTTGTGTGTGTGCATTCATTGCTTTTGCAATTAGAAAAAATTTATTTTTAATCTCATCAATCTACAGAAGAGGCTGGTCTTCACTTGGCGTTCACAACCATCCTAAGAGGGTTGTAGCCAAATGTCCCAACTCTCTTCCCAGATAAAGGGGAGCCCAAGATGCTGGATCCAGCCTGGGAACCTGTCTCCTGTATAGGGCTTGAAGATGAAGTGGAACTGGCCCTGTGACCATTACGGGGAGCTCTGAGAGGCAGCATCCAGGGACAAGAGCTAAAGAGACAGCCAAACAGCTCACACCAAGGGGCCAGACCCAAAGGCAAAATCCACTGGATGGGAACCTCTGACACCTACCCTAAGTGGAGGTGAATGGCGGTTGGTGGCTCTGAAGTGATCCTCTGAACAACTGAGGCAAAATGTGGCTCACAGGGCATCTTGATGCCTCAGGAGCCAGAAGGGAAGAAGCTATGAGGATCGGGAGCCATCTGTGAAGAACAGATTGTAAAGAAGCAATAAGGCATTAGGCTTGTTTCAATTTCCTATTTAAAATGGTTTCAGGTTTGTTAAAAGAAAAAGAAGAACACTCACTTTCTTAAAGTATACAGTTTTTTAGGTGTAACTTAATTTCTTTCCAGTCATTGACCTTAAAATTTTGCATACTGTCTTGATGCAAATAATTTTTTTAAGAGTGCCTCATTCTATTCCACTGGCTTAGAGAGATTTTACAGAATCAAGCCCTGTCTCTCCTCCTTTGACAAATGATTGTGGTAAATGAGCATCTTATTGGAGAGTGGCTGCAAAATGGTACCCTTAAACTTCTAAAGCGTTGAACTGGGAAAAGAAGTTCACGTCACCATTTCTATCCCCCGAAAGCTGTTTGTCCGAAGCCATTTCCCAGCGCAGCAGAGCTGGGTGAGAAGTCCTTTTTAGGCAAGGCATTAAAAGGAGTCAGCTGAGCAGATCGAAAAAACCTTGGTCAACAGGGCGGAGCCAGCCCTAGGGCAGAAGTATTACTTCACTGTTGCATTGGCTTCCTGTGGCCGCCAATAGAGGCAGCATCTGGCAGCCAGCCCGCCGCAGAGAAGAGGCAACTCCACGGATAAGAAAATAGCAACGAGGCCCCAGAGGTGGAAGTGCAGCCTGAGAAACTTCAGTCAGCCTGGGACTGCTCTGCCAGCCCTGGCCACTCTGCAGGGCATGGCGTACCCCTCCAGCTTTAAAATATGCACATCCTTCCTATGGTGACACATTCCACAAGCACTTTTCACATATTATTTAAACCACGTCATTTATTCCATACCAGAAGGCTATGAGGCAGGTGCTATTATTATCTCCAATTTTCAGATGGGGAAACCAAGGCTCAGAGAGGTCGAATAACTTGCCCAAAGATGCGCAACCAGGAAACGGAGGACACAGGATTCAAATTCCCCATGTGGTCCGCTCCAAAGCCCAGACTATGGCGGCCGCAACTTAAGTGAAAATCAAGATGATAAGGTTAGTGCTGCCTCCAACTAAATTGGAGCAATCTTGTCCTCCCTGGTAGGTAATATTTTGGGTTTTCCTTCCTTGCATACAACCAGGCAAATGACTGCAATTCTAAAAAGAGATAAATATAAAAACAAGAAGTGAAACACTGCAGACACCTGAAACCCGACCATTTCTGCAAGCTCGAGCTAGCGGAGCTGCCACACAACAGAAATAGTTCTGTCCTGTTAGATAGGCTTTGTTTTGCTACATGGCTGCATATGCAGTGAAGTGATATCAAGTCCTGAGGGTCCACTCCTTTGATGAGTTAAACACACAAAGGCCTACGTTTTGATGTAATCTGATAGCATGTAGTTAAGTCCTAGACAAACTGCAACTGTGAGGAAGTGATAAACCCAACTTCCTGCACAAAGCTGCCTGAGATAACACTTTCCATGGACTAGAAGAAAAAAGAGAGAGAGAGAGAGAGAGAGAGAGAGAGACACATGATTGCTACAGAATTTTAAAGGAACTAGTCCGTTCTTAATAAATAACCCCTTTTTCATGTGGTCCCAGCAACATCTAAGCAAAACTGATTGCAGTCAGGTGACTGTGTAGTAATTCCACATATGACTTAATTCTGACTTTTATTCATAGGCAAAAATCAATCACTTGAGATTCACTTGATTTTCTCTCTTAAGGATACATTAGTTCAAACTTGAAATCTCAGGTATCTTCTTGGCCAGGAGAACTTCCATGCAGTTTAGCGAGAACTCAGATTGAGAGAACTGAGGATGCATTAACTGGCTTGATGGTGCTCCCACTGGGTCATTAAAGAGGCCAATCCAGCTTGAATAGACACACATTGGAACAGCTGCCAACTTAGAAAGGCCAATAGCTAGTTCCACAATGCCAAAACAGGGTCAAAGTGACAGCTTCACGAAGTGTTCTCACAGTGTTGTCTGATATATAAACAACCATAAAGAGCTGACGGTGCTGGGAATTTTCTGTGAATGCATTCATTCATTCACTAATTTAGCAAATATTTATTGAGTGCCTACTAGGTGCTAGGGAATACAATAGTGAACAACAAAAAAAAGATAGTCCCTGCCCTCAAGGACTTTCCAGTCTAGTTAGGGAGGCAGATAATGAAGAAAACACACAGCCATATATACAAGTCACAAATTATACTGAATGCTCTAAAGACAAAAGGATAGGGCAGCCTGATTTTAGTTTAGATGAGGTGGTCAGCAAAGACTTCCCTGATGATGGGATATTTAGTCCTGAATCATCCAAGCAGACCAAGAGTGAAGGTAGAGAGCTCGGTAGAGAAAACAGCCTATATGGTGTTCCTGAGCTGGGAAAGCGGTTGGTGCCTTCAGGGAACAAGGGAAAGGCCTGTGTGTCCAGAATAAATCAAATGAGGAGAGAGAGAGTGTGAAACAAGGTTGGAAAGTAAAGAGGAGCCAGATAAGGTAGGGCATTGTAGGTCACATGAAGAAGTTTGGCTTTATTCTGAGCCCATTGGGGAACATTCCAGTAACACTGCTGACCTCTAATAGTGACCCACTTCTAGATTGTTTTTTTTTTTTTTTTTTTTTTTTTTTTTTTTTGCGGTACGCGGGCCTCTCCCGTTGCGGAGCACAGGCTCCGGACGCGCAGGCTCAGCGGCGCAGCCGCTCCGCGGCATGTGGGATCTTCCCGGACCGGGGCACGAACCCGTGTCCCCTGCATCGGCAGGCGGACTCTCAACCACTGCGCCACCAGGGAAGCCCTCTAGATTGTTTTATAGGCAAGGATGTCAAAGAGAATGCAGCAGCCCTAACATCCTTTGGGAAAAAATTGTGAGATAAAATTCTTACAAGTAATCTGGGGCATCAGAGGTATTCTCCTAAGTTCATGCTGCTCACCAAGCCAACGAACTGGGATGGGAAAAAAATCAGGACGATAAAAAAATTAACAAGCTATTGAATCACGTGTTATTTTTTTATGATTTTAATATGATTGTAGAGTCACATGGCTCTTACATACAGACAGGACTTTGGCAGTCGTGTGGACCAATTCTCTTGTTTTAACAAGGGAAGAAGCTAAAGCCTAGAAACTGACTTTGGAGATTCCTTTGCTGAAGTCATTGGGATGGGAATGTGAATGTCCCGTGTTGAGAACCTCGCCAGTCTGTCACTAAGGATGGCGGATCTGGAATCCTGGGCTTCCAAAGTGTAAAACCAGTTTCAAGTTTTCCCTCTTGAAGTCTTCTTAATGTGTTGGTTTCATTCCACAATCAAGTTACTTCAAGAGTTTTAAGTCACAGATTAATAAAATTCCTGTTTCCTCCTCCTGTATTTCCAAGCCCTAACTCCTTGTGTCTCTAAGCCCTACTGGCTACCTGGCCCTCAGCACCAGGGCTTTTGAAGTGCTGGGTATGATTAGAGATTTTCTTTTCATTCTGAGCCTCCTAGTGAGGGATCCTAGCCTCCTTCAGAGGAAGCTGAAGAACTTGCTGATTTTAAGATTGAATTAAGTTATTAAAAAAGGATGACACCTCCAGAGCCAGGCAGACATTGCCTTTGCTCTTCTGACAGCCTTCCAAGTTGGGGGTGACTGGACTCCTGCTATGTAGTAGTTTTCTGACCTTGGTAGAATTTCACTTAGTTGACCTCAGATAAAATCCTTTACCTCTCTGGGCCTCTACTTCCCTTCAGATGACCCCTAAGGCCCTTGTATTTTGAATATTCTGCATGTCCAAGATAAATCAAAAAGAGTTTGGAATCTTGACAGAAAATGTCCTTAACACTTCACTTTCTATAATAGGATGGAAGGAAGAAAAGAAGGAAGGAAGGGAGGGGGAGGAGGGAGAGAAGAGAGGGAGGGAAGGGAGGGGGAGGAGGAAAAAAGGAAGGATCAGAGGGAAGAAATCATTAGTGAACAAAGTAAGGAAGGAAAAGAGGAAAAAAGTTGTGCTTTCCCCTCAATTTTCTGTGATAACCTATATGAGAAAAGAATCTAAAAAGGAATGAATATACATATATGTATAACTGAATCACTTTGCTGTACACCTGAAACTATTGGAAATCAACTATACTCAAATAAAATTAAAATTTTAAAAAAATAAAAAAAGCTGTGCTTTCCAAATCTCTCTGCATCCTTAGTAGAAATATATTGGGCTTGAGTTGTGAATAGCTGTCAAAACATAGCCCAGTGGCATATACCTGGGAGTCTCTGGCAGACTTTGACTTTAGAAGTGGAGAATGGTTTGTGCATCAACTACTTTTGTTTAAGAAAGAAATGAAGTTTCAAGAAAAAATATCATTAGAGAAGAATGATGATTTTTTTCTTTTAAATTTGTAATACTTTACCCTGCAAGGATTCTGTGAATTGTTGTCATTTATGAGAAGCACTTAGCCCAGAGCCTAGCACACAGCAAGTGCTCAGTAAATGTTGGCTATAATTCATACCAAAGAGAACTACCGGTCCAGACATCAGAAAGTCCAAGGAAGTGTGTCTACCTCTCCGAGTCTGTTTTCTAATTTGTGAGACAAATGGATAGGACTGAATTCAGTGGTATGTCGGGCTTCTGCACCTGATATTCTCCAATTCCATTTCTAATGCCTCCATGTCTGAACTGAGCATTGATAACATTTTAATGAAAAGAACTTCTTTCTCACATCATATTATAGAGCACTTACATCACAGAACACTTCTCTCTCCTTCCTTAAGTTGGTATTTTGGAGCATTAAAATTCGAGAAGTTGGGGCTTCCCTGGTGGCGCAGTGGTTGGGAGTCTGCCTGCCAATGCAGGGGACGTGGGTTCGAGCCCTGGTCCGGGAGGATCCCACATGCCGCGGAGCGGCTGGGCCCATGTGCCACAACTACTGAGCCTGTGCTCTAGAACCCGCAAACCACAACTACTGAGCCCGCATGCCACAACTACTGAAGCCTGCGTGCCTGGGGCCTACGCTTCGCAATGGGAGAGGCCACCGCAGTGAGAAGCCCACGCACTGCAACGATGAGTTGCCCCCGCTCGCCTCAACTAGAGAAAGCCCAAGCGCAGCAACAAAGACCCAACGCAGCCAAAAATAAATTAAAAAAATAATAAAATTCGAGAAGTAAATGGGATTAACATTTGCCTAAGGGACCAATTTCGGGAGCAAATTTTGAGCAAATAATTAAAATGTAAATCCTCTTAAGAAATGTCAAGTTAGGGAGACTGGTCCTAATACTGCACTGTGATATTTGGAGGACTGTCAGTTTGCCCAAGCTCTACTGGCTCTTAACCCAATCACAATGTTCACTAAAGACTTCGTACTTCCTAAAACTGGATTCCAACACCTCTGGGAGACTGTCATTTCCCAGAGGGCTTCTCTTCAAGTAAAATTGTTTTTGCCTTCCCACCTTGAGTCAACACATCTGTTCTTAACTATCTTAAAAGCTTCATCAACTCAACAATTGTCCAAAAGGAAGAAGGAAAAAAAAAACCTATTGTGTGACGAAAAATTTTGGCAAATATTATGAAAACACATTGTTAAAACATCTCTCATTTCTGAGAAACAAAGTAAAACATATGAATTTTTTTTTGTTTCATGACTAACAAAATGATTCACTGCTACAATGAGGTATTTCAACCATCTCTACATAAGATAAGTGCAAACATTCAATTGAAAAAATAAAAATAACTCAATTAGAAAAATAAACTTTGAGTACCTCCTCTCTAAAAGGCACTGAACTTGGCCCCCCAAAACTAGGCAGGTTGGTCACGTGCAATTTTAAGTTATTTGAGTGTTAGTTGTAGATGCCGCACGCTGGGAAGTGTCTTTACAGCACTTACCTGTACTGTCTGATACAGTAGTCACTAGCCATATGTGGCTAGTGAACACTTAAAATGCGACTAGTCAATTGAGATGTGCTGTAAGTGTAAAATACACACTGGATTTAAAAGACTTAAACAAAAAAAAAGAATATAAAATATCTCAATAATCTTATATTGATTACATATTGAAATAATACTATTTTGCATACATTGGGTGAAAAAGATTATTGAATTAGTTTCATCTGTTTCTTTTTACTTTTTAATATGCCTATTAGAAAAATCTAAAGTTATGTATAGAGTATGCATTTTTGGGTTACATTTTATTTCTTTGGAGTGCTGCTGGCTTAGACTCTTGGCTTGTTGTTTATTCCAAAGCTTAGAGTCCACCTAAGAATTTTTTTTTTTTTTTTTGAGGTACGCGGGCCTCTCACCGCTGTGGCCCCTCCCCCCGCGGAGCACAGGCTTCGGACGCGCAGGCCCAGCGGCCATGGCTCACGGGCCCAGCTGCTCCGCGGCATGTGGGATCCTCCCAGACCGGGGCACGAACCCGCATCCCCTGCATCGGCAGGTGGACTCTCAACCACTGCGCCACCAGGGAAGCCCACCTAAGAATTCTTAGTCATCAACATTTTATTCTTATTCCAAGAAAGATTCTGTCTAGTGTGATCTTAGGGGTTTGAAACTAAAAGCTAAGTGCCCAAAAGTACATCTGGAGTGATGAATATTTATTTAAATGAAAATATATTCATGTTAAATTAAGTAGGGGGGGAAAGGTTAAAAATAGTATATAATTTAAAAATTAATCATAATTAATGAAAATTTTAATGAAAAATTATATTACAATGAAAAAATAAATAATTAAAGAAATATATTATGACAGATACAGCAAATATTTTAAAATTTTGTAATACCCATTACTGGGGCTGAGGAGGGGAAAGGGGCATTTTCATATGCTATTTGTGGAAGTATAAACTGGCACAAGCTCTTTGGAGGGCAACCTAGCAACAGCTATCAAAATTTACATGTACATAACCTTCAATCAAGGATTTCCATCTCAAGGAATTTACCCTGCACTTATATTGGCACATTTATGCAAAGATGTATCACAAAGATTTTGTAATAGCGAAAGACTGCAAATGATCTAAAGGTTCATAAATAGGGAACTGGCTAAAAGTTTTAGTACATTCGTATATTGGAATACTATGTGGCCAAAAAAATGATGTCAGTCTCAGTAGTAGTAGTAGCAGTTGTAGTCATAGTAAAAATTATAATATTAAGAAATTGTAAATGAAAAAGCACAGTGCAGGAATTACTTATTTACGTAGAATTATCTGAGATTATGTTTTCAGCCATCAGACAAAATGAAAGTTTAAAATAATCATTAAGTTGAATTATAGGAAAAAAAGTTATATTTTTCTTGATCATCTGAATTTGGGGGACTAAGCACTTATACCTGCTACATGTGTGTTTATAGCAGTCTCTCTGGAATCAGGATAGACTGAAGAGGGGTAAGACTAGAAGGCATCTTATGAAAGGGCCTGGCACATAGTAAGCGCACAATAAATGCTTGTTATTGTCATCATTAATCATAATAATTCAAGTTAGAAGAGATGCACACTGAACCAAGGAAGTGATAGCAGGGGGAAAAAAGAGAAAATGAGCCATGCAATGAGCTACTGAAGAAGTAGAATTGGCAGGACTTGGAGACTGAAAGTCTGTAAGCTTGAGCTAGCCTACAGGATAATTCCTAGGGTGGGCTGGAGGAGTCAGATGGATGATGGAACCCATCTCTGAGACAGGAAACTCAGGAGAAGGAGCAGCTTTGAGAAAAAGATAAATTCAGTTTGGGACATTATAAATTTAAAGAGACTCGTATACCTCCAAACATGTCCACTGTCCCTCCAGAACTCAGTGGCAGAGGATTATTTAAGAGAAACGCTTTTGGGTATCTATCCTCACTGTAAAGGTAGTGCAGTAGTTAAAGCCGTGGGTTTGGATGAAGCTTTTCAAGGAGGAGCTAAGGATGAGACCAAGGGAAAACAATGCTTAGAAGGTGTTATGGGTTGAACTGTGTCCACCACCCCCAAATTCATATATTGAAGTCCTAACCCCCAGTACCTCAGAATATGACTTTATTTGGAACTAGGATCATTATAAATGTAATTAGTTAAGATGAGGTCATTGGGGAGGAGAAGGCTAACCCAATATGACTGGTGTCCTTATAAAAAGGAGAGATTTGAAAACAATGGCATGCACATAGGGAGAATGCCACGAGACAATGAAGGCAGAGATCAGGGTGATGTTTTCACAAACCAAGGAACCAACCTTGCCAACATATTGATCTCTGACTGCAAGCCACCGGAACCCTGAGACGATAATTTTCTGTTGTTTAAGCCAGGGGTCCCCAACCCCCAGGCCACAGACCAATAGCGGTCCGCCGCCTGTTAGGAACCGGGCCACACAGCAGGAAGTGAGCAGCAGGGAAGTGAGTGAAGCTTCATCTGCCCATCCCCATTGCTCACATTACCACCTGAGCCATACCCCAGAGTCCGTGGAAAAATTGTCTACCAGGAAACCAGTCCCTGGTGCCAGAAAGGTCGGGGACCGCTGGCTTAAGCCACCTAGTTTGTGATACTTTGTTCGACAGCCCTAGAGAATAAATACAGAGGTAAACAGAGAATGAAAAGCCTACAAAGGATACCAAGATAGTGAAGTCCAAGGAAGGAGGAAATCCAGGAAAGTATGGCATCACCAAGCCAAGAACAGGAAAGAATTTCAAAGGGATGTCATGGTCAACAAAATCACATGTTCCCAAGAAGTCAAGCAGGGGGACAGAAAAGGTGGCCCCTGGCAAGATAACACAGAGGTCATTGGCAACCTTGGAAAGAGAAGTTCCAGTGAAGTAAAAGAGATGGAAGCCAGATTGTAGCGGAGTGAAGAAGTGAGGAAGAAATACAGACTTGTTCAAAGTCTGGGGAAGGAAAGAAGAAGACAGAAAGGAAGTTAAAGAGAGATCATTGGGTCACATTTTTTTAAATAGATTTGGTACAGCTATTTGACAAGGACAATGAGCCAGTAGAGAGGGAAGAAATAGAAGGAGAAATAGAGATAGAGGTGAGAGAGATGAGAGAGAGAGAGAGAGAGAGAAAATGAGAGAGAAGAAGAGGGAAGAAGGAGGGGGAGGGGAGGGGGAGGAGGAAAAGGAAAGGGGATGGAGAGATAGAGATGATGGAGTTGGAGATAAACATGAGAGAGAGACAGAGAAGAAGTAAGAGGAGGAAGAGAAAAAGTGGGGGAGGCAAGGGAGAAGGACAAGTAGAAAGGGAAGAGAGAAGGAGACGGGGGAAAGGAGAAAAGATCTTGAGGACAACAGAGAAGCCATTCTGATGGCTGGGCTGGTGCGGTTAGGGACAGCTACATCACATTTCTAGACAACAGCGGCAGCAAGGCCAGGGGAAGGGTCTGGGGTCCACAACCGGGAATGGCAATGGTGGAGGCAGTGGGCATCCAGTGAGCAGGAGTGGCAGCAGCAAGTGTCCTTGTCAGGCTGAGTTTGTAGCATGATTTTGACTACAGCCCTGCCTGCTGCCCTTGTTTCTGTTTTTCCGAGCTCCTTCCCCAGCCTCTCTGGGAATCCTGGGAGCTGCCCACTGTCTTTGTGATCAATTCTTTTCCTATTTCAATCAGCCTGAGTCAGCTTCTGTTGCTTACAACTAAGAACTTTGCCTGACGCAATCATGCAGGATGCTGAGCACTTTATAAGAATGAACCTATTTAATCCTCCCAGCAAACCTCAAAGGTAGATTCATATTATCCTCTCCATCTGCCCAAAGGGGAAACTGAGAGATAAAGAGTTTAAGTTACCCGTCCAATATCACAAAGCTAGTAGATACCACAGCCAGGCTCAAACCCAGACCTGTTTGCCTCCAAAGCACTTAACCACTGCACTCTGCTGTCCTTTACTTAAGCAAGCTCCGTAATTACCACGGCCACATGCCCTCTACGCCATCCCTACTGTGTCCATTCGGGTCCTCCAGGATGCTGAGATGGAGTTACAAGTGCAAGAGGTTACCGGGGAGAGGGAGGCGCCTGTGGAAGATAAAGGAGGAGGCTGCAGAATTGGGCAGGGAGAGCCTCAGATCACAGTGCAGATCTGACAAAGTCTCAGCCACCTCCGTGAGGAGCTTTGGAGCACATTACACAGAAAGAGCTAGGCCTGCCCTCACCATGCTCTGTCATTGGCTGGGGGCCGCCAGAAGAGTGCAGCCTCAGCTCGAAACTACAAAACTAGGGTGGACGTCAGAGGTGCTGTACTAATTGCACTCCCCCCAGATGAAAGCCAGGCTCTTTCTTGAAGAGAGAGCTGAGCAGCACACCTCCATCACTGGTGCACCTGCCACTCACCTCCTTTTCTCTTGGAAATTCTCAGGGATTTAAAAACCTGTATTAAAGAACCTCATTCTGCTCTCCCTCCACTATGGTTTGTGTGGGGTCTGAGATCCCGTAGCACGCACTCTGACCTGTACTTGATCTTAAGTACATCAGAGATCCCAAGTCTTTAAAGAAATATAAAGTAGCTGCTCCTCAAATAACAATAATAATTAATAATAATGGTCCCTATTTTTAAACATTCATTTACAATTCTAGTTCACTAGCAGAACTTAACTCGTATGTACCTCTGAGACCTCATACTTCTTTTTCCAGTTTTGTACCAATTCTGGAAGGAATCCTAGCAGCTCACATGTTGTGTGAATGGCCAGACAACTTCTCAAAATGGCCCTTTGGCTGATGGGATAACATAGCAGAATACATCGATGCTGAATGAAGCCTCAAATGGCCATTCCTCAGTGTGACTGCCTGCCTTAGTGCTACTGTCTCAGTGCCGGTGACTCTAAGTTTAAAAGAGAGAATAATCATTCCTTTTACAAATCTTTATTAATCACCTATTTTGTGTCAGGCACTGTACCGGGTGCTGAAGTTATAGTGGTTGCGGTGACTTTAAAATGTGTCTACAATTTTTTTTACAATTCTCCCTTCAAATGATAGGGCTTAACTCTCCTTCCCTTGAGTGTGAGCCAGACTTAGTGACTCACTTCTAAGAAACATAATGCGGTAAAAGCGACAGTATGACTTCTGAGACTAGGCCATAAAAGGCAGTGGCTTCTCCTTGCTCTCCCTTGGATCACTCACTCTGGGGAAAACCAGCGGCTGTGTTGTGAGAACACTCAAGTAGCCCTATGGAAAGGTCCATGTGGTAAGGAACTGAGGCCTCCTGCCAACAGCCATGTGAGGGAGCCATCCTGGAAGTGGATCCTCCAGCTTCAATCAAGTCTCAGATGATGCAGTCCAGCAACATCTTGACTGCAACTTCATGAGAGACCCCAAGCCACAGCCACCCAGTCAAGCTGCTCTCAAATTCCTGACCCACAGAAAGTGTGAAATAATAAATATCTATTATTGTTCTAAGCCATCAAGTTTTGGGGTGATTTGCTATATAGCAATAGACACAGTCGTGGACAAGACAAACATGGTCTCTGTTCTCATTCTGGGAGCAGTTGAAAATGTACTATTACACAAATGTGGAAACACTGGGAGTCAAATCATGCCCAGCAAACCTGTACGGATGCTATGATTTCCCACCAACATGCAACATGGGAAGAAGATTTGTTATATTATTGTATTGATGGTGACTGGGATATCAATTTGGAGTCTACTTTGTCACCCAAAGGTATAGAATGTCTTCATGCCATGATCATTGTAGACACTGTAGCAAAAACTGGAGGGCTCTGGAGCTGTAAGATATACTGTGGAATCAGGTCAGAGTGAGTGCCATGGCAACCCAAACCCCACGCAAACCATGGTTCAGGGAGAGTAGAAGCCAAGAGCCTCACAGAGAAAGCTTGTTGGGAAAAGACTACGAGTTCTGAGAGAAGCAAAGAGAAACAAAAGACCACGTGTCTCCAGGGAGAGAGAGGTACAGAGAGAGCCTGACAACTGTCCATCTCCTGGGAGCCAACTGGACTTCCGGATTGCCTTCCATGAGATGTTCATATTTTGTTCAATAAATCTCCTTTAAAGCTAACTAGCTCTGTAGGCTCAGTCATTGCATTCAAACAATCTCCACGCCAGCCTCCTATCTGGTGTCCCCTTTTCCAGTATGTCTTCTCCGGTGCACCCCGCGTGGAAAACCAGAGGCTTGATTACTGTTTCAGCACGTCACCCTCTCCTCCACATACACACAAACCTTAGCCAGGTCCCCACTCCTACAGTAAATCAGCCTGGCGTTTACCACCCTCCTCAATCTGGCTCCAACTCACCTTTTCATTATACCCCATCTCTAGATAAACTGAAAACACTGGGGTTCCCTCCATGTGTCTTGCTTTTCAGCCTCCGAACTTTTGTTCAGTCATCCTCTCCACCTGGAAGGAAGCCTATTCCTCCTCTCATCTATTTCACTTTATTCTAGCTAGCTCCAAAGATGTTCTTAAATGCTTCTCTGTGAAACAGTCTCTGATCCCTTCAGCTGATATAGTGTTTCCCTCCCTCCCCTGAATGCCTCATTTATGCCATTGGCAGGATACAAATCTTTTTCTATCTATAATTATACATGCATGTAGCTCATCACCTCTACCAAGTCATAAGCTTCCTGAGGATGAGAACAAGGTTATTCATCTTTATATCAAATTGGTCCTGAGCCCCCTTCTCTTTTCACTCTGTCCTCTCTCCTCCAATGATCTCACGATCTATAATTTCATCCACCATCTACACGCCGATGCCCCCAGCCCAGACCTCTCCTCACACCTGCCTATGTGACATACCCACATGGGTGTCTCAAGGGCCCTCACACTCAATGTGTTTGGGGAAAACTCATCATAATGCACCCCTCCCAACTCAAGCCTCCTCCAGCTTTCCTTTCTCAGCAAATGCCACCTGCCCACCCCCGCCGCCACCCTTGCCGCTGCCCCCAAACCAGCCATCCAATTCTGCAAGTCAGAATCTAGGAGTCTTCCTTGGAAGACTCTCCCACCTGTCAACCTCTGTGTCTAATCCATCACCAGGTCTTTCTGACTTTACTCCCTCCATGGTATTTAAATCCCACAACTCTCCTTCATCTCCACTGCCACCTCCTAAATCCAAGCTATCTCTTACCTTGCCCACCATCTTCCATCTGATATCCTAACCAGACTCCCCACATTAACTACAGCCTCATATCACCAGTCAGTTCTAGGTCATATGGATAGAACAACATTTGGGTTTTTAAACTTGAATCCTGCCAGGTCATCTTTAAAGGCTTAGGATCTTCAATGACTTTCCATTGTTCTTAGGATAAAGACCCAAGTCTGTAATATAAATGACCACAGGGCCCTGCATTATCTGGCCCGTTTACCTCTCCAGCCAAATGCTGTGCTATTTTCTTCCTTCTTCTCAATATTTCAGTCACAGGGTACTACTTTCAGTTCCTCAAAAGTGCCTTGCTCTCTACAGCTCTGGGGCCTTTCCACTTGCTGTTTCTTCTTTTCACTCTATCTACCACCTTTGCCTAATAAACCCCTGTTCATCCTTCTAGTCTCAGCTCAGACCTCAGCTCCTCAGAGAAGCCTCCCCAGACCAGATGTAGTCTCTCATTTACATGTTCTCATTGTTCCCTGTATTTCCTTTCATTGTATTTATATTGTTTTACAATTATATATTTGCATGATTATTTGAGGGCAGAAATCATGCCTGTTCTGCTCACTGTGACATCTCCAGCACATAAGTCATAGAGGAGCTAGTCAACAAAATTTGTTTAAAAAGGAAAGAAGGAAGGAAAAGATTCAAGTAATCACTGACAAAATCTGGATAGACCAAAGCTTGGCAAAATATACTTATGATCTGGTACTTTTGATTGCCAATATCTTCAAGATACGTTAAGCTTTTCTTGAAGCCTAAAAACTTCATATTTTCCTCTATTTTATATTTGCATCAGTCAGGATTTCACGTAGCTGAAAATAACTGACCATAGTGCTTAACCAAACAGAGGTTTTCTTTTTCTCTCATAATAGACATTTTGAGGTAAGGCTGAGGCAGCTGTTTAAGGAAGTCAGCAAGGTCTCAGACTCCTTCTAGCTTCTTTCTCTGCCACTCTTAGTGCCTGACTTTATTGCTCAGAATTGAAAGCTGGGCTGTTTCCTCTCCAACATAGTATCCATACTCTATGCAGAAAGAATAAAAGGTAAAATGCCTCTGCCAATTGGACTCATCTCTTTTTATCAGGAAAACAAGGGTTTCCTGAAAGCTCCACGCAGGAAACTGCTACCTATATCTTTTTGGCCAGACCTGGGTTGTGGCCACTCTAGCTTCAAAGGAGTCTTAAAGAAGGTGCATGTTCTTGAATGAGCACACTGCTGCCCTAAACACAACGGGAGATCTGTTAGTGAAGAATCCAATTGGAGACTGGAGATCTTGAGGCCAGCCTGGAGTGTCTGCCACACTACTGCCACAGACAGCCAGATCACCTGGATTCCAAGGCTCTGACTCAATCTCAGAATCTTAGATGAAAGCCATGTTTTCAATTTAGAATTTTGAGCTGAGAGATTCAGGCTCTGCATATATGGTGCTAAGCCCTGTGGACGAAAGTGAAAAATTCCATCAAATACATGTTGTTTTATCTCTATAATCCTAAAATATGGAATAATCTTTCCTCCTTGAAATGTTATTCCTACCACTGTATACATTTAATTTCAAAAATCAAATTTCAAGTTAATTCAGTCAAAATTTGAGCCTGCAGTTAAAGCCTGCTACCACTAGGTGTTGTTCCTTCAGTCACATGGTTTCGTTCACACCCTTCATGCAGATACTTGTTCAGCTACAGCAGGAGCAAAGGAGACTCTCCACACGTCTATCTTTTTTTTTTTTTTTTTTTTTTTTGGCTGCGTTGGGTCTTTGTTGCTGCGCGTGGGCTTTCTCTAGTTGCGGCGAGCGGGGGCTACTCTTCGTTGCGGTGCACGGGCTCCTCATTGCAGTGGCTTCTCTTGCTGCGGAGCACGGGCTCTAGGCACGCGGGCTTCAGTAGTTGTGGCTTGCAGGCTCTAGAGCTCAGGCTCAGTAGTGGGGGCGCGCGGGCTTAGTTGCTCTGCAGCACGTGGGATCTTCCCAGTCCTGGGCTCGAACCCGTGTCCCCTGCATTGGCAGGCGGATTCTTAACCACTGTGCCACCTGGGAAGCCCTCCACACGTCTATTAAATGAAAAATGTAGAATATGCACAAAGCCAATTTAGCTATAGTTGAGAACTAGGAGATCAGAAGGCTACGTAAACAGAATTAAGAATACAAGGAATTCACAGAGTGACTGAGCCCATCCTAGACAGAGTTCAGAATGAAGGAACCAGAGTGATTTGTGGGTAGAGGTTTCCTCAACAAGTGACAAGTTTGATGACTCAGAGGCAAGAAGAGATGAAGTATGGAACATAGGCAACAAGAATATAGCAAACAGGACATGCCTACTATGTGGGGGAATGTGTTTTTCAATTAGTATCATTGCCTTTAATTAGTTAAATTCAACAAACATTTCTTAACCATCATCTATGTGTCAGAAACTCTGGGAAAGGCTAATACTCTGCTCTGCAAGGGAACAGAAAGAATATTATTGCTCAATGGAACTTTGGAGGGCACATATTCTACTTCCCCATTTTAGAGATAAAGATATTAAGGTCCAGGGCTTCCCTGGTGGCGCAGTGGTTGAGAGTCCACCTTCCGATGCAGGGGACACGGGTTCGTGCCCCGGTCCGGGAAGATCCCACATGCCACGGAGCAGCTAGGCCTGTGAGCCATGGCCGCTGAGCCTGCGCGTCCGGAGCCTGTACTCCGCAACGGGAGAGGCCACAGCAGTGAGAGGCCCGCGTACCGCAAAAAAAAAAAAAAAAAAAAAAAAAAAAAGATATTAAGGTCCAGAAAAGTTAAATGACTCCCTATTGTCACCAGTTAGTTAAGAGAAAGCCATGGAAAGATCCGAGACTTTAGAGCCTCACCGAAACAAAGTTCTCAAGACCCGGAGGGAAACCATCTCCTTGCCAGGGCTCTTCCTTACTTTCAGAGGGGATGGGGTTTTGTTATTGCTGCTGGGTTGTTTTATTTCTTTTTTTACAACTAACTTACCATGTACAAAGGCATGTGATTCAAAAATTTTCCCTGATGCTCAAACTTATCATGTTATTTTTCTTCACCATCATCAAGCATGTGTCAGCTGAAACCTAGCTGAAAAGTCCTCTCCGTGAAGTCTAGGTGAACCTACCCAATGCTGATCACTCTGCTCTGCCCCATCTTTCTCCCAAACGTCTCTTCCTCTGGCTTCCCTCCCTGCCCTTCAGCACCTCCATGCACCCCCACCAGGTTGATCTGCACTTGTTAATTAATGATTTCAAGATGCTCTAGTGTCATTTCAGAGGCTATGTCTCCCATTTACCTTTGTAAGCTCCAGAAAAACTAAAGGCAGTTCTTCTCAGGAACTAAAAGTTTGGAACAAGAAGAACTTGGCTTACAACTGGAGCTCTGCCATTTACTGTGTAGCCTTTGGAAAATTATTTAACATCACTGAACCTCAGGGTCCCTGCGTGTACAATGAGGAAATTGACACCTACTTTATAAGGATGATGCAAGAATTTAATGAGATAATGTACCACAAAGCACTGAGTGGTATAAAGCTACACACTGGTATAAAACCAGGGCTCAATATGTGTTTATTATCATTTTGAAAATGTGTTCCCACTCTCTCTGCTCTTCAAGGAATGCCTAACCTGTGTCACTGGTCAGATGTGGGTTCAAATCCTACCTCTTCCACTGACTAGCTATATAACCTTGAGCAATTCCCATTACCTCTCTGAGACTCCTGGAACAAAGCCTGGCCTATGGGTCACACTCAATATTTATTGACTGAATAAGATACAGTTTCCTTATTGATAACACAGGGATAATAAATCTCACCTCACAAGATTGTTACAGGAGTTAAATGAGATCATGTAAGAAAAGTACCTGCTATGCTCCCGTTCTTTAGTTTAATTGATGAACTGGTTATCTTGGAAGGGGATGGATTCATTGGATGTTAGATCAAGAGTCTTTAATTCATGTGATGTTTTATTACTTATTTATATTCTTAAATTTATTTCCCTCAATAGCTCTTGGGGGAGGGTGCAGTGATGATACATAATACCTCTCTTATCCATCTGAGTTCTAGACCAACTGAGAAAGGAGACAAAGGAATAATAAAACAGGGTTCAAAGTATCCTCTTTTTTTTTGTTTGCGGTACGCGGGCCTCTCACTGTTGTGGCCTCTCCCGTTGCGGAGCGCAGGCTCCGGACATGCAGGATCAGCGGCCATAGCTCACGGGCCCAGCCGCTCCGCGGCATGTGGGGTCTTCGCGGATTGGGGCATGAACCCATGTCCCCTGCCTCGCTAGGCAGACTCTCAACCACTGCGCCACCAGAGAAGCCCCAAAGTTTCCTCTTTATTAAGCTGATACGGAGACTGATTATATGGAACAAGGGGCTTCCTCACACTGAAACCCAAAGTTAGGCAGACTTCCATACACTGGAGCACTGGACCACTGCAGGCCTCCCCACCCCACGCACAGGGAGCAGAGAAAAATGTGTAGTCTCCATAGGCAGATTGCACCCCAAGGAAGGAATGAGAGAAGGAAGATAGGCCCTGCAGGTCCCTTCTCTCTCCTACTCAGGTAACTCACTCCATCTCCCCAGGGGAGGAGTGAAGATGGAACAGATGCCAAGAGTATTTTGAGAAAACTCCTCACCTTGGAAAGAAAAAGTAGGCCAGAAGCATTCTAAGCATTTGCTACCAGCAATCTCTATATGCACAATGGGTTGCATCAGCATCCTTAATTCCCCAGAAAGAATTTAGACGGTACATAGACGGTTAAGAGACGGTACATAGACGGTTAAGAGCCCAGCCTGGAGGCAGGCTGCCTGGTTTTGAATCCAGGCTCTGCTGCTTACTAGCCCTGTGATCTTGAGCAGGTTATTTACCCTCCTGGACCTCTGTCTTGTCATCTATGAAATGCCAGCGATGATGGTACCTCCCTCACAGGATGGTTGTGAGGATTAAGTGACAGAAAGTCTATAAAGTGCCTATAACAGTCAAGGGTAAATGCAAAATAAATGTGAGTTATTATTACTGGTGAGGTTGTCTTATGAAAACTATGGGCCCCTTAGATTAAAAGGCGAAATGAAATAACCATGCTAGCCAATTGCAAATCAATTATCTTACTTGAACCCAAAGCAAAAAATAATTACAGTCAACTCCTGATCACACTTGTGATCTCAGGACCATGAAAACCATCTCTTAGTACCACCACCTCCTGCCCCAACTTCCCACAGAAGTACATTCTTCATCCTGTTAAACTGAAGTTTCTTTGATCCCCCCAAATCCCATTACATACAACTTACTCCTTATAAATTACTGTCCTCTCTTATGAACAGCTATGAGGAGACTGTCAAAGAGAAAAACACTTATGAGATTTTGTACACTCTTATGTCAGTAGTTCTGCTGAGCAATGAGGCTGGCAGAGATAAAAGGCCAGGATCGATTCAGGGCTTGTGACATAAGTGTGAATTGTGGTTATAACAACTAAGGAGATTAGTCATTGAGCTGCACTACCCAGGAAGGATTCCTGGTCATCAGTTATGCATTATGAGGGTAGTAAGTATAATGAAAGCTGAGAAAGATTCCAACTTGGAGGAGACTGGAAATTTTTTATGAAGGTCTGAAATTTGTGCCGTGGGTACCCAGGTCAGGATAGAGACCTCAAAGCGGACTAAATAGATCTCTTCTTCCACAACAAAGGAGTATAAAAGATTGTAGTTATATGTGTGTGTTTCGGAGTCAAATAGACCAGGGTTCAAGCCCCACTTTTACCACTTCTTTGTTATGTAACCTTGGGTAACTCAAGTGTCAGTGTCCCTATGTATAAAACTGAGATAATAGGACTTCCCTGGTGGCGCAGTGGTTAAGAATCTGCCTGCCGATGCACGAGACACAGGTTCGAGCCCTGGTCCGGGAAGATCCCACATGCCGCAGAACAACAAAGTCCGTGCACCACAACTACTGAGCCCACATGCTCCAGGGCTCATGCTCCGCCATAAGAGAAGCCACTGCAACGAGAAGCCCACGCACCACGACGAAGAGTAGCCCCCACTCGCCACAGTTAGAGAAAGCCCCTGCGCAGCAACAAAGACCCAACGCAGCCAAAAATAAATATTTATTTTAAAAAAACAAAAACTGAGATAATAATACCTACTTTTACCACTTCTTTGTTATGTAACCTTGGGTATCTCAAATGTCAGTGTCCCTATGTATAAAACTGAGATAGTAATACCTACCATATGGAGCTATGAAGAGAATTCAATAAAGCAACATATGTGAAATTCTCGGCACGATGCCCTGCAAATATCTGTGCTCACTAAATTTAAGTTTTTAATACTATTATACACAATAATAAACACAGATGGGGGTTAATATCAAAAACATATAAAGAACTCATACAACTCAACAACAACAACAAAAACAACCCACAATTTGATTTTAAAAATTGGCAGAGGAATTAAATAGACATTTTTCGAAAGAACACATCCAAATGGCCAACAGGTACATGAAAAATGATCAACATCACTAATCATCAGGGGAATGCAAATAAAAACCACAACGAGATATCACCTCACACCTGTTAGAATGGTTATCATCAAGAAGACAAAAGATAAATGCCGATGAGGATGTGGAGAAAAGGGAACACTTGTGCACTGCTTGTGTGAATGTAAATTGGTGTAGCAACTGAAGAAAACAGTGTTGGGAAAACTGGACAGCTACATGTAAAAGAATGAAATCAGAACACTTCTTAACACCATACACAAAAATAAACTCAAAATGGTTTAGAGACCTAAATGTAAGATCTGACACTATAAAACTCTTAGAGGAAGAACACTCTTTGACATAAATCACAGCAAGATCTTTTTTGATCCATCTCCTAGAGTAATGGAAATAAAAACAAAAATAAACAAATGGGACCTAATGAAACTTCAAAGCTTTTGCACAGCGAAGAAAACCATAAACAAGACAAAAAGACAACCCACAGAATGGGAGAAAATATTTGCAAACGAATCAACGGACAAAGGATTAATCTCTAAAATATATAAACAGCTCATGCAGCTCAATATTAAAGAAACAAACAACCCAGTTCAAATATGGGCAGAAGACCTAAATAGACATTTCCCCAAAGAAGACATACAGATGGCCAAGAAGCACATGAAAAGCTGCTCAACATCACTAATTACTAGAGAAAAGCAAATCAAAACTACAATGAGGGCTTCCCTGGTGGCGCAGTGGTTGAGAGTCCGCCTGCCGATGCAGGGGACCCGGGTTCGTGCCCTGGTCTGGGAAGATCCCACATGCCGCAGAGCGGCTGGGCCCGTGAGCCATGGCCGCTGAGTCTGCGTGTCCGGAGGCTGTGCTCCGCAACGGGAGAGGCCACAACGGTGAGAGGCCCGCATACCGCAAAAAAAAAAAAAAAAAAAAAAAAAAAAAACTACGATGAGGTATCACCTCACACCAGTTAGAATGGGCATCATCAGAAAACTTACAAACAACAAATGCTGGAGAGGGTGTGGACAAAAGGGGACCCTCTTGCACTGTTGGTGGGAATGTAAATTGATACAGCCACTATGGAGAACAGTATGGAGGTTCCTTAAAAAACTAAAAATAGAATTACCATATGATCCAGCAATTCCACTACTGGGCATATACCTAGAGAAAACCATAATTCAAAAAGACACATGCACCCCAATGTTCATTGCAGCACTATTTACAATAGCCAGGTCATGGAAGCAACCTAAATGCCCATCGACAGATGAACGGATAAAGAAGATGTGGTACATATATACAATGGAATGTTACTCAGCCATAAAAAGGAACAAAATTGGGTCATTTGTAGAGATGTGGATGGACCTAGAGACTGGCATACAGAGTGAAGTAAGTTAGAAAGAGAAAAACAAATATCGTATATTAACACATATATGTGGAAACTAGAAAAATGGTACAGGTGAACTGGTTTGCGGGGCAGAAATTGAGACACAGATGTAGAGAACAAACGTATGGACACCAAGGGGGAAAGTGGTGGGGGGTGGGTTGGTGGTGTGATGAATTGGGCTATTGGGATTGACATGTATACACTGATGAATATAAAACTCATGACTAATAAGAACCTGCTGTATAAAAAAAATAAGTAAAATTAAATTCAAAAAAAAAGACAAAATATAAATGCCAATGAGGATGTGGAGAAACGGGAACACTTGTGCACTGCTCGTGTGAAGGTAATTTGGTGTAGCAACTGAGGAAAACAGTACTGAGGTTCCTCAAAACATTGCAAATGGGGCTTTCCTGGTGGCACAGTGGTTGAGAGTCCGCCTGCCAATGCAGGGGACACGGGTTTATGCCCCAGTCTGGGAAGATCCCACATGCCGCGGAGCGGCTGGGCCCATGAGCCATGGCCGCTGAGCCTGCGCGTCTGGAGCCTGTGCTCCACAACGGGAGAGGCCACAATAGTGAGAGGCCCGCGTACCGCAAAAAAAAAAAAACATTGCAAATGGAATTACCATATTATCCAGCATTTCCTCTTCTGGGTATGTATCCAGAGGAAATGAAAACAGGATAGCGAAGAGAAATATGCACTCCTATGTATACTGCAGCACTAACCACAGTAGCCAAGGTATGGAAACAACCCAAGTGTCTGTCAACAGATGAATGGATAAAGAAGATGTGATATATATCCAATGTAATATTATTCAGCCATGAGAAGGAAGGAAATCCTGCTATCTGTGACAACTTGGATGGATCTTGAGGACATTATGCTAAGTGAGAAAAGTCAGACAGAGAAAGACAAACACTGTAGAATATCACTTACATGTGGAATCTAAACAAGCCAAACTCATAGAAACAGAGAGTAAATGGTAGCTACCAGGGATTGGGGAGTGGGGGGATAGGAGAGATGTTGTTTAAGGGTAAAAACTTACAACTAGTAGATAAATAAGTCCTGGAGATCTAATGTACAGTATAGTGATTATAGACAACATTACTGTATCATAAACATCAAACTTACTAAGGGACTAGATCTTAATTATTCCCACCACAAAAAAGGAATGATAATTATGTGATGTGATCAAGGTGTTTACTAACACTACAATGGCAATCATGTTGCAATATACAGAGATATCAAATCAACATGTTGTATTCCTTAACTTATATAATGTTACAGGTCAATTATACCTCAGTTAAAAAAAAAAAAGAAAACCAGGGTGAATGTGTTCCAAATGGGAAACCTCTGGGTTTATTCATAGAGGGCTATACAGTTGTTATTATTTTCTTCATCATTATGATGAGATGATCAACTTAACTCTAGAAATTAAGTATAAGGAATAAATGACCTAGGGAATTCGCTGGGCGGTCCAGTGGTTAGGGCTCGGCAGTTTCACTGCAGGGCCCAGGTTCAATCCCTGGTTGGGGATAAGGTCCCACAAGCCCTGCAGGGCACAGCCAAAAAAGAAGGAAGGAAGGAAGGAAGAGAGAGAGAGAGAAAGAAAGAAAGAAAGAAAGAAAGAAAGAAAGAAAGAAAGAAAGAGGAAAGAAAGAAGGAAAGAAAAAGAAGAAAGGAAGGGAGAGAGAGAGAAAGAAAGGGAGAGAGAGGGAGAAAGAAAGAGAGAGGGAGGGAGGGAGGAAGGAAGGAAGGAAGGAAGAAAACAGCTAAAAAGTATTACCAATTCTTCTCATTATTCCCAGTTACATGTTGGCAGGAAGTTTCTTAAGTCACAATATGTACTTTGCTAAGCTTATGCTTTTAACCACCATGCATTTTTCCTATGTTGAACCAATACTTGCATTCTTACTGCCATCAAAACTTAAGGACTGTAAAATGGATGGCTAGTGGGAAGCTGCTGCATAGCACAGGGAGATCAGCTCCGTGCTTTGTGACCACCTAGAGGGGTGGGATAGGGAGGGGGGAGGGAGGCTCACGAGGGAGGGATATGGGGATATATGTATATGTATAGCTGATTCACTTTGTTGTACAGCAGAAAGTAACACAACATTGTAAAGCAATTATACTCCAATAAAGATGTGGAAAAACAAACAAACAAAAAAGATGTAGAAAAAAAAACCCTAAGGACTTTGGCTGACAATGACATGGTCAATATAGGTTCATCACTCGCACCCTTCTGGTGGAGGATATTGACAATTCGGGAAGCTAGGTATGTGTGGGGTCAAAGGGTACATGGGAAATCTCTGTACCTTCTGCTCAATTTTGCTGTGAACCTGAAATTGATCTGAAAAATAAAGTCTCTTAAAAGGAAAAAAAAACTAAAAGCACTTTGAATTACATCAACTGAGTCAACAGAGACATGGAGAACACAAATGGTAAATTTCACACAACATGAATTTGACACAGCAGTTTCAACCATATCACTTTTCCATTCTTCTTCCAGCTCTACCAAGAGAACCACCTCAGGCTTATGTGATGCTTTGTGTATCACAAAGCCTGGGGGAAGGCTGGGGGAAGAAGACACCTCTTTCTCAGGGCTGTGCAGCCTCAGGCCAGGGCCACAGCTTGGCAAGTAGGGCTCAGTTGGATGCAGCTCCAGCTGGCCTCCTCAACCAGGCACCTTAACTGCAGTGCACCAACTGTGCAACAGTCCACAGCATCCCTGATAAGCTATCAGAGTAATCCTGAACTGCGTATCTTTTCCCTTCCTCTGTCCAGTCAGAGTTGAAAGCAGTTTTGCTCCAGGTAGTCATGAAGCAGAAGGAAAGACAAAAAGTAGAAGAGGATCCCAGAGCAGGAACCTCTGAATAATGGAGTTTGACTCTTTCAGACTCTTGGCACCAGATGCTCCATCTTACTTCTCTCATTCTAAACCCACAGCCTCAGCTGAAAAACCAAGAGTATATTTACATAGGATGGATTCAACCACAAACTATCTGAATTAATGTTGAAGGACCTGACTTGGCTCTGCTCCATGAGACCAGGGACAGTATTTATTTTTTCTCACTACTGTTTTCCCAGCTTTTAACATGGTGCTTGGTAAATAAAAGGGGCTCAATAAATATTTATTGGCTGAATTGCTGTTTTTTATAGAGGAATAATAAAGCCAATTGCTGCACTCCTTTCACATGCATGAGAGCATTTCCCTTACAGCTTAAGCACAATAAAAATGCTTTGAACATTTTTAAAGTCTATACGTATGAAGAAGAATGGCAGGTGGGAGAGAAGTGCATTGATGAAGTCTGCATCAAGCAGTTTGGGAGTTGAGAACCTGGGCTTCGGAGTCAGAGAGACCTGGGTTTGAATCCCAGCTTTTCTATCTACTAAATGGGGGACCCTGCCCAAAATGACTTAGACTGTCTCAGCTTTCTCATCTCTAAAATAATGGGGATAATAATGCCCACTAGCAGGGTTGTTGAGTGGATTAAATGTGGATCTATGTAGGAAACATCTAACACAGTTACTGGAACATAGTAAATACTCAGTAAATGTCAGCTATCATTAATTTTTCTGTTCCTTAAAAAGGCTAGGGGAAAAAAGAAAGTAAAAGGGAAAAATTGTGCAGATGTGGCAAAATCTTGACAGCTGGTGAATCTAGGTGATTTGTACATAGGGGTTCAATGTATCTGTCTTCCTACTTTTATGTATATTTGAAATTTTCCATAAAATTCTTTTAAGTTAAAAAGCAGAAAATAGGGAATTCCCTGGTGGTCCAGTGGTTAGGACACAGCACTTTCACTTCCGGGACCCGGGTTCAATCTCTGGTCAGGAAACTGAGACCCCACAAGCTGCGCGGTGCAGCCAAAAAATAAGTAGATAAATAAAAAGGCAGAAAACACACAAAAGCACAACTGCCTCCAAACCAACCAAATATTTAGTCAGGACTTCATTCATTCCCTCAGTAACTGGAGCACTGTTGTGCGGGACATTGTGTGCCCTCGCCGCGCAGGACGCTGGGGTCCCTGCCCTTAGGAAGCTCATGGTCTAGCAGGAAAGGGACATTAAACACAGAGTCTCACAAACAGATATATAAGCACAAGTTAAGAAAATGCTCCAAGGTGATCTGGCTGTGCTGAGAGGACAGCGAAGGACTCAGTTTAGAGACAGAAGTCAGGAAGGTCTCTCTGAGGAAGTGGTATGTAAATGAAGACCTGAAGGAGCTTGGCTGGGCAAAACAAGAGGAGAGGGCACCCAGGTGGAGTAGCCAGGTCCCAAAACCATGGGCAAAGGTCCTGAGGCAGGAACGGAGGGCAGGCCAGTGTGGCTGGAGCACAGAGGTCTCGGTCCTCTGTGTCCTGGGAAGACTCAAAAGGGAATGAGACTCAGCTGTCCATTAAAAATATTCACTCTGGCCGCGTGGAAAAGATCGAAGGGGCCATGTTTGTACATGCATGGAATCTCTCCAGACGAATACACAAGAAATTAGCTGTAGTGGCTGCTTCTGGGGAGGGGAACTGAGAGATTAGATAAAAGAGGCTGGGGCCGGGGACAATTTTCACTGTATGTGCCCTTTTGTACTATTGATGGATTTTCCATTAAAAGCAAATCACACTAGTCAGAATGGTCATCATCAAAAAGTCTATAATAAATGTCAATAATAAATGCTGGAGGGGGTGTGGAGAAAAAGGAACCCTCCTCCACTGTTGGTGGGAATGTAAATTAGTGTAGACACTATGGAGAACAGTGTGGAGGTTCCTTAAACAACTAAAAATAGAGAGTTGCCATATGATCCTGCAATCCCACTCCTGGGCATATGTCCGGAGGAAACCATAATTTGAAAAGATACATGCACCCTACTGTTCATAGCAGCTCTATTTACAATAGCCAAGACATAGAAGCAACCTAAATGTCCATCGACAGATGAATGGATAAAGAAAATGTAGTACATATATACAATGGAGTATTCCTCAGCCATAAAAAAGAATGATATAATGCCATTTGCAGCAACATGGATGGACCTAGAGATTATCATACTAAGTGAAGTAAGTCAGATGGAGAAAGACAAATATCAAATGGTATCACTTATACGTGGAATCTAAAAAAATGATACAAATGAGCTTATTTACAAAACAGACTCACAGACATAGAAAACAAACTTATGGTTACCAAAGGGGAAAGGGGCAGGGGAGAGATAAATTAGAAGTTTGGGATTAACAGATACACACTACTATATATAAAATACATAAACAACAAGGACCTACTGTATAGCACAGGGAACTATATTCACTATCTTGTAATAACCTATAATGGAAAAGAATCTGGATAAGAATATATATATCTATAACTGAAACACTTTGCTGTACACCTGAAACTAACACAACATTGTATACCAACTATATTTCCATAAAAAAGTAATAATAATAAATAAAATGTTATAGGTTTAAAAAAAGCAAATCAAACAATCATTTTAGGAGAAAAACATCTCCCATCCTCAAAGGCAAAAAACATCTAAATCACATGTCATGGCACACAGACACACAACATTGGGTTACATAGCAATGGAGTGGAAGACAGGCTGACAGCAGATTACAGCACAAAGAAGAGCTTTCCCAATGATGGTGTGACTTTATCTTTCTTCACGTCATCCAGTGGTGCAGCCCTCCAGAAGGCCCAGGAGGGGTAGTTTCTAGAGAGAACCCTAGAGTTTAGAGAGTCTTTTAGGGCTGTGGTTCTTGAAGCACTACTCAGGAGAGACGGCCAGGAGAGCGTGTTCAGGAATGCATGCACGGATGGCTGGCTCCTGGAGGGTCCTCTAGGGGGGATGCAGGGTTATCAAAGGCCCTTGAGAGGCCTTGCTCCAGGCTTAAGAAGGGGGTTTAGAGCGAGGCAGAGATGATGCCTATGGTCAGTGGTAAAGGAGGGTCCCATCTTTAGGAATTGACATTCTGCTCCCTGCAAAACGCATAAGGCTTATTAAAGCAGGGCGAGAGCAGCTGATACAAGAGAGTTGATTTTGTTCACTCTGGGCTTTACCATGGCCTCCCTTTTCCTCCCTCCTTCCCATCTTGTTCACCCGATCATTTGATTACAACTCACTTGAAGACTTTCTTTGCGACCTGCAAGAGTATGGTTCACAATATGTAAACAGTGGATTCTGCTATGTGATGGGATTGTTGATTATTTTTAAATTTTTCTTTCTTGTTTCTAATTTTTCTCCAGTAAACATGTTTACTTCTGTAACATAGAAGGGAGTGGGGAAATCTTTTTCAATGTTTGCATATAATTTTGCCACCAAGACATTGGAAACAACTACTTCTTTGTGCTTTTGTGTCAGAACTACAAAATGAGCAAAAACGGGCTTTTTAGGACAGGTCCAGGGATAGGTACTGCCCAGGCTCTGGACCTATGTCCATACCTTTTTTTTTTCTTTTTTCTCACATTCTTCAAGGGTCAAAGGTTCAACTTATTTCTCGATTCTCCAGCCCTGCATTCCCTGCCCCCACCCTATTCCCCTAACACCTGCCAGCTGGGCACCCTCTTGAACCATAGTCTTCACTTCAGCTGCATTTTTAAATTAACTTTCTAAACTGGGAAAGCAATACTCCACACCGCTAAGCAGAGACAGTTTCACTAAGACAGATGGAAACAAAGAAATGGGACCACTTTCACTTCAAGATTTGCATCAGCCGAGACACTGAAAGCTGGGGCCTCTAGAATTCAGCCGAGTTGTTCTTACAACTCCTGAAAAGTCACTCCTCCTGGTCCCCAGCCTCGTTCAGTGATCCTCCACCTGTTTAGGGCTGCAGCTGTATGACTAATGCCTGCCGGTTCGGCTCCGGTTCAAGTAACTTGAACAAATTACTTCACTTCACTAAACCTCTATTTCCTCATCTGTAAAATGGGGATAACATCTAGTTAAATAAGGTAGTGCATGCGGTACCTAGTAAGTACTTAATAGTGGTGAAGTATGTTTAATTTCAGCAATTCTACCACTTCTTCTTGCTGCCTCTCACCCCATTTAAATTGCTATCATTTAGACATCTTTTTTTTTTTTTTTTTTTTTTTTTTTTGCGGTACACGGGCCTCTCACTGTCGTGGCCTCTCCCGTTGCGGAGCACAGGCTCCGGACGCGCAGGCTCAGCAGCCACGGCTTACGGGCCCAGCCGCTCCGCGGCATGTGGGATCCTCCCGGACCGGGGCACGAACCCGTGTCCCCTGCATCGGCAAGCGGACTCTCAACCACTGCACTAGGGAAGCCCTAGACATCTATTTTTAATTAAAGAATATTCATTCTAATCTCTGAATAATTGAGGGGATTTTTATCTAGACTGCCTCCGAGGTGTCTCAAACCTAAGCGAGAAAGAATCCCCCGGTTAATTGGCAAGCTGGTATTGAACAGTTGCTCAATACAGGCTTCTGTGTATGAAAGAAGGAGGAGGAAGAAGAGAAAAAGGAGCAGGATGGGGAGACAGTGTAGACTGAAGGTCTTGATGTAGAAAGAACAGATGAAGGAACAGTCCGGGTGACAAAGGACACCTGGAAGAATTAAATGTTTAGTTGTGTCTTAAATAATATGATGAAATGGGGTCAGCAGAGTCATAATAGGTTATTTGAAATTTTAGAACTGTACATCTAGGACAATGGCTCTTCACTGAGGGCAATTTTGTCCCCCAGGGGACATTGGGTGATGTCTAAAGATATTTTTGGTTGCCACAAAGGAATAAGGGATAGCTACTGGCATCTACTAGGTAGAGGCTAACCATCCCACAATACACAAGACAGTTCCCTACAACAAAGAATTACTCAACCCAAAGCGTCAGCGGTACCGAGGTGGAAAAACCCCGATCTAGATTTCCACTTCATGAGAGAAATGTAGACTTGCCTTCTTTTGCCTTTAAAAGAGGAGTGCTCATTGCAGTTCTTACTAGTGTTTTCAAATACTTTTATTCCTGACAATAAGACTACGTTTTCACGTTGAGCTCTTCACAGCATCCTCCTGTCCTTTCCCTGCTTCTGGAGCTCATCCTTGCTTACCTAAAGCCGTCACCGTACAAACACCTCATTTCAAGAAGGGAAGCAAAATGAAGGAAGGCAGTAGCCACATGCGTTAATGATTACATGATACCACAGTAAAATTCCAGGCCCGGTAGCCTTCTCATCAAGGCTTCTTTAGATAAGTCAAGACACTTCATCAGAATGGCTGCTGTCCAAGCAGATTAAATTAAAAAGCTAGTAGCACACAACAAAAAAAAAAACCCCTTATCGACATAATTAATCAGAAAGAGTTTTACTGGCTGTTTGTTAATGCATTTCACCAATCAAACAACTGAGGAATGTGACTGCTGGCTGTTGACCCCAGTAACCCAACACCACTATGCTGTGTTAAATTGATAAATTAGTTTAAAAGAATGTTTACCTCCCTTTACTGTATGACTCTCTGCTCGGCGTCCTTTTATAAGAGGATGAGCCTGGCTTCCAAGAGTCTAGTGTGTAAGTCAAAGAACGGCCCACACAAAGGAACTGCACTTACCATGAATGTATTGCCCAATAGGCAGGACACAGCCACTCCAAAGCCCCTTGAGAGCTAAAGGCCATATCCCTTCTTAGAAGCTGCCCCTCTACACATGTCCACTAAGGGAGAAAAACAAATGTCTCCCCAGGAAGCCATGAGCCTCTCAGTTGGGAAACAATGACATGCCCTCCAATCACACGCCTCTTCAAGCTACTTGACTTTGGTGGCTAATTCAGATCTGAGATGTACCATGCAAACACAAATGGCATTCCAGACAATCAACCATCACTGACCAGGAGTTTAAGTAAACCGATCACTTGTTGGCATTTGTTAGTCAGTGAATGCGTGTAGCAAGGGCTAAGGGGGTGGCTTAAGAGCTGAGTGTTTGAAAGCAGCTGGCACTGGGGTCAGACTTAATGTCTTAATGGCTAAAAAGAGTTGCTACCGCTTACTGAGCACTTATTATGCCCATATGCAAGGCACTCTCTCTTCACTGGATCACTTAATCCTTGCAGCAAGTATTTTTATATTTCCTCAATTTGCAGATGAGGAAATAGAGGCTCTGAGAGGCTACAAAGTCAACCCTCCCTGGAAATATTTGGAGGCAGGGGTTAGGAAGACTGATCCCTGGGCAAAATTTGCCTCGGCACAGACTTGAATGAGTGGCTGGTGAGGCAAGGTGCAAAGGCCCAAGAGACTTGGAGAAGAGCCCTGGGAAAGAATGCAAGACATCTAAAGCTAGCAATGGAGGGGCTGGCTTGGTTGGTTAAGGCCAGGATAGAACCAGTAGTGTGATTAGAAGACCCTCTGCAAGGGTCCAGGGCTCCAAAGTATGGGATGTAGTCACCTGTGGTATAAGGGATCATTATAAGAGTTAAATAACAGTAAATCACTTCAAGAGAAAGATATTAGCTTTTCAGTTTAGGATCCATCATTTGGATTGAAATCAAATGGAAAAAATCTGTTTGGTGCTCAGATCTGAGTTTGAGGGGCAGTGTGTGACCTCCACCCCCAACAAAACATCCTCCCCAGCCTCCCTACCCACAAGCATGGGTCTGACACGCATGCCTTTTGGTTTACGAATAGAAGCAGGAATTGAAATTGTCACATCAGCTGTTCATAACCTCAGGTCCAAGCAGTCCTACAATGAGATTGGGAGCCCTGGAAAAACAAGTCCCTGAGGAAGGGAGGCTTTGGATGGCTGAAGAACTTGAAAGGGAGTGCAGGGGGCAATCCCAAAGGGAAGGGGGGTGCATTCACACAGCTGGAGGACCACTGAACGCCATTTGGCCTGCTTCCCCCATTTCAATCAGGGTCACGCCAGCCGGGATTAACGTGAACCAATCAGCTGGCATTTGTAAATGATAGCTTAGTTTGTTGTGGTTGTTAAATATTTCAAAAGTACAAGAAATTGAAGGAATATTCTAACAGCCATGTATGCGATTGAACAGATATTGACATATTTTTAGACTAATTCCATAAGCCATCTTTGTAAAAAGTGTTGGAAGTGTGATTCCTCAGGGGGCTCTGGGGTAAATCATCTAGAGAACAAGACCTTAGATGTCATCCGAGGCAGTTCCACTGTACAAACGAGGGAGGAGAAGGAGACCAGGGGTGGTCATGTGACCACCCACCCAAGGTCTGACATGTGCTCGGAGCCAAGCCTAGACCGAGGTCTCCTGACTGCCACGCAGCACTCCATCCCCTCCACCCACAGCTCGAAGTCCTCCAGCTGTCTGCCTGTACCTCCCTCTGCCTTTTCAGAAGCCTCAGGCCCCACCCAAAATCTAGCTACACCTTTTTCCTTTTCTTTATTTATTTACTTTTAAGTCAGTATAAGATTTACTGGCCTCTCAGAAAGATTCTTTGGAATAGGGCGAGTTCCTGACATACTAGTCAGAGAAGAGTCAAGCTGCTTTCAGAAGTCATAACAACAGTAACAATGACAACGGCTAATATTTCTTCAATGATCACTCAGTGCCAAGCCCTCTGCCAAGTGTTCCGTGGATACTGTCTATCTAACCTGTACATTAAGACTCTGGGGTCATCACCATGATTCCCATTTTAGAGATGCGATAACTGAGGTTTTGAGATGTTAACACCTATGGGCACAGCTAGAAGGAGCTGGGACACCAGAAACGGCCCACTCCACTGGGGCATGGGTGGAGCTGATGTGTTTTGCCAACTAGACTCCTCTAATCTCCTCTATCACACTATGACCTAAACCAACGGGATTCCCAAGCCCGACTGTGCACAAGAACCCCCTGGGGAGTTTGTTAAAAATAAGATGCTCAGGCCCACCATTTACCTACTGAATCAGAGTGTTCTAGTCTACAGCCCACAAATCTGTCTTAGAACAACCTCCCCAGATGCTGCTGGTGTACACGGGGCTTGGGAACCTCTGTTTAAGGCTGTTGACTTTTCTGGTCGGCTGGAGCCAGAGTGTCTAGGCTGCAAGACCTCCTGCCCTTCTCTTCCCTTCATGGTGGGCTGCTTCTAGAGCTCCATGAGAGTGAGGCTGCTGTGTCAGGGCAAGGGTCCTGGAAGGTGCCTGTTTGCTTAAGAAAGTGTAGACATCTGGGCCCTCCTGCCACTTGCTTGCTGCCCAAAGGGAGAATTGTTACATGCAAGCAGAGGCCAGGTGGCCAGGAAAGCGGGGGAGACACAGCCATCCTGCTGCCCCACCCTTTCCTTTCTGAGGAGTCACTCAGGAGAAACCCCCGTCAGGCAGCTGTCCTCCTGCCAGGGGAGAAAGACAGTTTTTCCCTTTGTATCCGTCAACTCTTCTGGTCAGTTGGTGTCTGGCAGAGCCAGGGTTCAGGAAGTCCAAAACAGCTTGGTCAATATTACCGAACTGACTTCACAGCATCCAAGGAAGGCAAAGCCATGGAAGGTTGGCCAGGGGAGGGGCTGAGAGGCTGCGTGGTCATTCGACGAATGGGAAACTGAGGCCCAGAGAGGGAAACAGAGAGGAGGTATCTGTATTTTGACCCATATTTATCTATGAGAAGATTCAACCTCAAAGAGATGTTCAGAGGGTCACCCTGAGTCAAATTGTGTTAAATAGGCAAGCAGTTAGTCAGTTCATTTGTTAGCGATCCAGAACAGGGACAGAATGGCCCCCTGGTTTACCAAACTAGCTCTCTGGCCTGCGTGAGCATCTCTCTCTTTGTCTGTCCCTCTGGTATATAATTATTAGGTAGGTTTGGAAAATATGACACCTGTGTCAGTGGAAAGTCATTGTCAGAAAGCATTATCCATATTGCCTACACTTCTTCCTTACATAAATCTCATGCCCACATCCTGGACTGCAACTGGAGTACACTGTTGGGTCCAAGCACATGGTGAATCCAAGGCTTGCCAAAACCTGGGTCTTTGCAATCATTTCTCTTTGCATATCTTATCTGATTGGTCATTATCAGAAGGGTCCTTCAGGTTTGTCAGTTCCATCATAGCTCAATCCAATCCCCCTTCTTTTAGATTTTAAAATTGTAGACAAATCAAGTGCCACATAGTTTCTTGCTATGCTGTAGAATCTCCAGCTTTCAGAATAACAGCCCCCATTTATTGAGCATTCTCTATGTACCAGGCACTGTTCCAAGCACCATGCATGCCTTATCTTATTGAAATTTTGCAACAACCTTTTGAGGTAGGTACCATTATTGTCCCTACTTTATATAGTAAGAAATGTGAAATTCAGAGAAGCTCTGTGACTTGCCTTAGGTCATTCGGCTGGGATTCAAACAGAGGGAGACTTCCTGCAGGACCTGCTCCTTCACCATAGCGTTCCTCATAATTCTGGAAATAGGATTTGAGATGTTAAGATCCATCTACTTTATAAAATTTTTAATGAACATTTATTATCTCTGATAGGGACAGTCCTACAGTGTTTACAAAGGTGATCTGAGAGATAACCCTTCCTCTCACAGGGAGTCAGGTATTCAACCAATATAATCAAAGGTAGAAAGTCCTGAGGGTTACATTGGAGGCACAGATAAAGCACAATAAAAATACATTAAGAAGAGGCTTCGGGGCTTCCCTGGTGGTGCAGTGGTTGGGAATCTGCCTGACAATGCAGGGGACACGGGTTCGAGCCCTGGTCCGGGAGGATCCCACATGCCACGGAGCAACTAAGCCCGTGCACCATGGCTGCTGAGCCTGCAAGCCACAACTGCTGAGCCCACGTGCCACAACTGCTGAAGCCCACGTGCCTAGAGCCCATGCTCTGCAACAAGAGGCCACTGCAATGAGAAGCCCGTGCACTGCAATGAAGAGTGACCCCCCCACTCACTGCAACTAAAGCCCGCACACAGCAACAAAGACCCAACAGCCAAAATTAAATAAATAAATGAATTTATATATAAAAAAGAAGAGGCTTCCATGGTGGTGCAGTGGTTAAGAATCCTCCTGCCAGTGCAGGGGACACGGGTTTGAGCCCTGGTCCGGGAAGATCCCACATGCCACAGAGCAAATAACCCTGTGTGCCACAACTACTGAGCCTGCACTCTAGAGCCCAAGAGCCACAACTACTGAAGCCCAGGCGCCTAGAGCCCGGGTTCCACAGCAAAAGAAGCCACTGCAAAAAAAAAAAGAAGCCACTGCAATGAGAAGCCCGCGCACCACAACGAAGAGTAGTCCCCGCTCGCCACAACTAGAGAAAGCCCGCGTGCAGCAACGAAGACCCAACGCTGCCTAAAACAAATAAATTTATACAAAAAAAAAAATTAACAAGGATAGTCAACAAGCTGGCAATCAGCAATGACTTCCTGGTGGAGGTGACACAGGTAACCTCCTTGAATGACAAATAATGCACTACTGGTAGAGATGGGGGAGTGCAGTCCCTCGCTACCAGGCAGCGTGATATAGTGAGTGGGTTCAACTCCACTTACTAGCTGTTCAGCTTCATCTCTGAGCCCTGGTTTCCTCATCTGGCCAGGTGGAGGTAGTCACATGGATCTCTCGGGGTTGTGGTGATTGTTGTGGGACTAATGCATATGAAAATCTAGAACAGCACACAGGAGGGGCTCACTGATGCTATGTTCCCTTCTGGGTTCACTGAGTCATTTCAGAGCCCATTACTCTGGGGCCACTGTCCAACAAAGCCGAGTCTGTGTTCCTCTGAGAAAGCACTCTTGCCAAGGCTCTGCTTCAGTCAAATGTTCAAAAGAGGCCACTTCAACTCACAACAGCGTTTGTAAAGGCAATGAGCACTGAAGCTTAACTCCAGTGGTGTGGCTAGGAGCTACTGTAATAGAACAAATGGATTGTTTATCAGCTTTCTAGCTGTCCCTAACAAAACCATGTGAAATGAGGCATTAAACTCCCAGTTTTTTAAAAAGATGACAAACACTGGCTAATTTACTGGAGTAGCACATACTGAGCTGAATGTTTAGTTTTGCATTAAATCTGTATCTAGCATTTTCATTAACAGGGGCAAAATGTAGACTCTTTTGATGCTTCGGTACCCATTTCCAATTAGTGTTTAACATTTAAAACTGTGCGTAAAATTGTAAATGTATCAGCAAACACATAAGAAGGACCAGACTAAGCGCTGTGTGCTTATTCACAGCCAGCCATTTCTGAGGCTGCCAGTGGATTATTGCAGAGGTTATTTGCCTACACTTGCCTAGGCTGTGAATAGTTAATATCCCTGATTGCTTAGTTAAATACCCTTTTAGACTGGGAGAGAGGCATGGAAGAAATAGGGGATCATATAATTTTTGTGTAATGAACAATGAAGTCATGATAGACTACTTGATTCATGGTTAATAGTTCTAGGTTAATTAGGCTACTATCTTTCTGAAAAAGCTGTTAGCTTCCCTAATTATCACTCATGGCCACAGTGGCGCTGAAGTAACTAAGGAATAAAGAGGACCAAAGACTTCAGAGCAAAAATAATTATTTTTCAAAAAGAACCTAATCTGTGCCATCACTAAAACTAATAAGATAAAATAATTTCCCCATTATGAAATGAGAACTTTTTTTTTATAATCTTAACTCTTGACTCAGATATGTCTTATATGTGGTTATCCAGACGGCTGGGGAGAAACTGTGTAATATAAGATAATTTCACTACTCAGATCGGGAATTCCCTGGCAGTCCAGTGGTTAGGACTGGGCGCTTCCACTGCCAGGGCCTGGGTTCAATCCCTTGTCAGGGAAGTAGGATCCTGCAAGCTGCCTGGCGTGGCCAAAAAAAAAAAAAAAAAAAAAATTCACTACTCAGAGTAACAAAAAGTAGTAAATGCTATATAAATGAAAAGTGATACCATTCAGAACGAGGAAGCAGGTTAGTGTAATTTTATGGAAGTAGATTTTGGAGTCAGACTCCTCAGATTTGAATCCCAGCTCTGGTCCTTGCCAGCAATTACCAATTAGCAGGCCCACGTGAATAAGAGATGGAGGAGGGTTAGTTCTTCAAAGGAAGTGAGGTGGTGTCCCAAGAGGAGAAATGAAAGGGATACAAGGAGATGGAAACAACAGATGTCTAGGCTACTTCAAAGGTTGATAATGTAACTGCGGGGTGGAGGACAGAGACTCTCAAATCCATAGGACAGACCAGGGCCCAAAAGCTAAGGCATATAAGTTGAGGCTGAAGATTCATTTCAAACTAGCATGAAGGTCCATAGAATAGGTTCACATCCAGCCCTACTATACAATAGCAGCTCCGTATTCAAGGTGTAGCCCAAGCACAGAAGATATGGTGACCGCAAGCCAACAGAGCAAGTTGTATAAACATAGTCTAGAGGAAGAGATTTAGGACTGGTTTTAGAAAGTGTAGTGGGGTGTGTCAGACTCTCCAGGAGAGCCAGTGAAATGATCTATAGACTTGCAGATATTTGATTTTGATGTTGTGATTCATCATTGTGTTTCATTCATTCAGGTATCCTCTCTGAAGTCACAGCACACAAAATTAGACACGAACTATGACGGGGCCATTTCTGAGTGCTTCAGTACCACCCATCACCCCTACCCAATCTTCAGGATGGCTTTTGGTCCTAGGAATACCCACAGGGATTCTGGTACTATCTTGAGGGGTCTCTGCTTTCTGTTATGGTCCCAGGTTTCCAGGGAATAAAGCATGCCTATCTAGGCCTCTATTTTCCAAGCTGTGTTCACAGAATAGTAATTCTAAGGAAAATAATGGGTGCTACACAAGCAAAGAGTTCTGGAACCAAACAAATGTTAAGGATACTTTGTTAAACAAAGTTAAATTTAATTTTTCTTTTCTGCAGGACTTTTCAGAGCCTTTACAATGTTATTGTGCCATGTAAATATCCAAAAGAGAATAAGATACGCCAAATTTTGCAAGCTTATTTGACCCCAGAATCTTCTCTTCCCCATATCCACACTCTGTGAGGCTGGTATTTTTCTAACAATTACTTTGGAAACTATTTTTCTAAGCTTGGAACTGAGAACTTCTACTTCCACCTAGAATGTAGAAAGCCTCAAGGGAAAGCTGCTCCCACAATAACAAAATGGATAATCTACAAAACTAAAATTTTTGAGCCCATCAGAGAACTGAGCTGCAAAACAACCAAGGCAACTGAATTCCACAGGATGACAAGCCCTTCTGAGGAGAGAAAAGACATATCAACTGTTTCTCTCATGGCAAAGAGTGGGAAGAATAGGTAATCACCATAAAGTTGGGTAAAATGAAAAATTTTTAAAGGCTGAGTGTGGGCTAGCATGACAGTTGAAAATCCCTAAGCACTCCAGACACAAGAGGAATCCTTACCTGCTTGCCATCTCTTTTCCATCAGCTTCTACTTAGTACCCATGAGAAAGATTGGAAGCCGACCATAGACCTGAGAGATCCTTCCTCTTGGTGGTACAGTCCTACAGTGTCTGCCAAGGTTTGAGGGTGGAGCAGGGGTACCTGCAGAAGCCCCTGCATACTCCGAGCCCTAGCCTGGAGGACAAGGTGATGGTTGTCTGCCCCAGGAGGAGGGGCAAGGGATACGCTTGTGCCCAGGATTCAGCTCTGATACAAAGCAGAGGTCTGCAACAGCTGGATGAGGGACAGGAAACTCTCCTGGGCCCAAGATCCCCTACTAATTCAAAGCAGAATTTAGTTGCTATGGGGGAAAGGGCAGGAAACCTGCCTGTGCTCTGAATCCAGAACTTAGTAGGAGGCAGAGTTTCTCTGTCACTGGCGGGGGAAGGGCTGAAATACTGAAAAATCACCACCCTGGTGAATTTATTCATGTCAATGAAAGGGTCAAGTCAAGGTGGAAGAGGGAAGGCTGGCTGGTTGGGAGGCTGGGGAGAGATAACAGGATATCATAGTGGTTACTAGGGTGGGCACTGAGGTCAGACAAACCTGGCTTGGGATCCATGGGCTACCACCGAATAGCTATGTGACCATGGGCACGTTACCCAATGTCACTGAACTTTAGTTTCTTTATGTAATATAAGGATGAGAGTAATAGTATCTTCCCCAGAGAATTGTTGGGAAAACAGGGCACAGTGCCTGGCACACGGAAAGCAATCAATGAAGGGTAGCTGTTGCTTTGGTTACAGCAGGTGTTGGAAACTGATAAAGAACAGTTGAGTAATAGTCTGCTAGGGCTGCCATAATAAAACACCATAGGCTGGGTGGCTTAAACAACAGATACTATTTTCTCACAATTCTGGAAGCCAGAAATGTGAGATCAGGGTGCTGGCATGCTCAGGCTCTGGTGAGAGCCCTCTTCCTGATTTGCAGATGGCCACTTCTTGCTGTGTCCTCACATGGCAGAGAGAGCAGAGGGAGACAGAGAGAGCTAGCTCTCTGATGTCTCTACTTACAAGGTCATTAATCCCATCACAAGGGCCCTGCTCCCTCATCTAAACCTATTTACCTCCCAAAGGCCCCATCTTCAAATACTATCACATTAGGGGTTAGGGCTTCAATATAGAAATTTGGGGATATAGAAATTCAGTCCCTAGCAAGTTACAAAGGGCACTTTCCCAATTGTAGTCGAAAATTGTTGTTTTTACCTGACAATTATTTGGTTCCCCCTTTTCTGTTAACATATGCCTAGTTTTCTACTATGAATTCACTTACCCACTCTTAATTCATGGGATTCAGGTGGGTCTGACCCCTCTCCATCCCTCCCTTTCAGGGTGAGGACAAGACCAAGACATGGCCAACAGTCATATTCCACCTCCAGGCTATAGTAATCAGTTCAGAGATAAATGCATGTTCACCAAGGCAGTCCAATGAGAGAAAGTCCTGGGACTTTTGATGGAACTGCTGGGGAAGAGAACTACTTCTCTCTCCTGAAGTCGCTAAACCTAGAGTCACTGACCATAAGGAGAGACCCTGCCTGAGATGGAAGCCTCTGTGTTTAAGAGGAAAGAAGAGTTGAAAAATAATGATGGAGTCCTGAAGACATTGAATGCTAAACCATCAATTAATTTAACTGAATTAATCTCTTTCTAATATTGAGTGAACCCAAGCATTTTCTCTCAAATCAATTTGATATTTGACCAAATTAAATCTTTGCTGTTTCACCACCTAAATGTCAACAGATGAATGGATAAAGAGGATGTGGTACATATATACAATGGGGTATTACTCAGCCATAAAAAAAAAAAAAGAAATGGTGCCATTTGCAGCAACAGGGATGGACCTAGAGATTGTCATGCTAGGCTAAGTAAGTCAGAAACAGAAAGACAAATACCATACGATATCACTTATAGGTGGAATCTGAAATACGACACAGGGACTTCCCTGGCGGTCCAGTGGTTAAGACTCCAAGCTTCTACTGCAGGGGGCACGGGTTCGATCCCCAGTCGGGGAACTCACATCCCGCATGCCACATGGCATGACCAAAAAATAAATAAATAAAATTTTTTTTAAAAAAACAACACAAGTGAACATATCTACAAAGTGGAAACAGACTCACAGACATAGAGAACAGACTCGTGATTGCCAAGTGGGAGGTCGGGTGGGGAAAAGGAGGATTTGGGAGTTTGGGATTAGCAGATGCAAACTACTATGTATGGGATGGATAGCACCAAGGTCCTACTGTGTAGCACAGGGAACTATATTCAATATCCTGTGATAAACCACAATGGAGAGGAGTATGAAAAGGAATATGTATGTGTGTATAGCTGAGTGACTTTGCAGTGCAGCAGAAATTAGCACAGTGTTTTGGATCAACTATACTTCAATAAAAATTTTAGGGCTTCCCTGGTGGCGCAGTGGTTGAGAGTCCGCCTGCCGATGCAGGGGACGCGGGTTCGTGTCCCGGTCCGGGATGATCCCACATGCCGCGGAGCGGCTGGGCCCGTGAGCCATGGCCGCTGAGCCTGCGCGTCCGGAGCCTGTCCTCCGCAACGGGAGAGGCCACAACAGTGAGAGGCCCGCGTAACGCATAAAAAAAAAAAAAAAAAAAATTTTAAAAATCTTTGTTTCAAAAACACATCAAGAGAAAAGCTTTGTGACCCCAAATTAGGAAGAGTTCTTAGACACAACATCCAAAGCATGAGCCATAAAAGAAAAAGTTGATAAATTGGACTTCAACAAAATTTTTAAATTCTGTTCTATGAAAAACACTGTTAAGAAAATGAAAAGACAAGCCACAGAATGGGAGAACTTATTTGCAAATCACATATCTGATGAAGTATTTATATCCAGAATATATAAAGAACTTTCAAAACTCAATAAAGAAAAAACAAATTATTTAAAATGGGGAAAAGATTTGAACAGACACTTCACCAAAGAAGACATACAATGGAAAATAAGTACATGAAGAGATGCTCAACATTATTAGTCACTACAGAAATGCATATTCAAACCTCAATGAGACAACACTATAAGACCTATGAGAATGGCTCTTAAAACTTTTTTGACAGTACTAACTGCTGGTAAGGATTGGGAGCAACTGGAATGCTCATCTACTGCAGGTGGGACTCCACTGTGGCAGACTGAATAAGTGTCCCCCCCCAAAATTCATGTCCACTCTGAACCTCAGAGTATTACCTTATTTGAGTAGGGTCTTTGCAGATATAATTAGCTAAGGTGAGGTCAAAATTGATTAGGGTGGGCCCTAAATTCTATGACTGGTGTCCTTGAAGAAAGAGGAGAGGACACAGAAAGACACATATCAAAGCTAGGAAGAGGCAAAGAAGGATTCTCCCCTAGAGCCTTCAAATGGAGTATGGCCCCGCCAACCCCTTGATTTCAGACTTCTAGGCCCCAGAACCGTGAAAGAATAGACTTCTGTTGTTTTAAGCCATCAAGTTTGTGGTAATTTGTTACAGCAGCTCTAAGAAAGTGAAGAACAGTTTGGCAGTTTCTCATTAAGTTAAACCTGCATTTATCACGTAACTCAGGAATCCCATTTTCAGGTATCTACCAAGAGAAATTCAAACAAAAACCCTTACATGAACTGTTTATGAAGCTTTATTTGTAATCTCCAAAAACTGGAAACAATCCAAATGTCCTTCAAGTGGTGAATGGATAAACAAACTACGGCACATCCATACTGTGGAATACTACTCAGCAGTAAGAGAACTAACTATTGCTAAAAGTAAGAACATAGATGAATAGAAAATGCACGACGCTAAGTGAAAAAAGCCACACTCAAAAGGCAACACGCCGTATGATTCCATTTGTATGACATTCTAGAAAAGGAAACGCTACAGGGACAGAGAGAAAATTCGTGGATACCAGAGATTGGGAGTGAGAAGAGGGGCAGGATGAGGAGGAAATTTCTTGGGGTGATGGAACCATTCTCTATCATGAATGTGGTAGTGGTTATACAATGGTGCATCGTCAAAACTCACAGAAGTATACAGCAAAGAGTGAATTTTATTGAATGTAAATAATAAATAAATAAATACTACATCAAAGCTGTAGAAACAGCTTGCCAATATAATAAGCACTGTGTATGTGCTTTCAATGTCATATACTCAAATGATGGCAAAATCTTCATTTGTATATTTGCTCTGACACATCTAAGGAGGTTAAGATTTCTCTCAACAACAATTTAGTTCAAAACACATTAGTGAGCATCAGCCATACTCAGTAGTTTCCTGTCCTGTTAAGGAGAATGACAGAAGCATACAATATTGACAATGTGGAGGGTTTCAACAGGAACCACTTTTGAACTGTTGTGATAATAAATCAGATTTGTGTAATTTTCTCAAAATAGAAAATAACATCCATCTGAAAAAAATAAGATCACAAAAAAGAGGAAGGCAGAGGAAGATGCAAAACTGTCTGAGCAGTCACAAACCTTAAAAATTAAGTATTAAATGCAAAAAAAAAAAAGTGTGTTTCAGTATATCTATTCAGTGTAACCAGGTCATTTCTTACCAAGTAAGAAATGTTCACTATTACAAACAGATTTCTAGCCTTTTACCTAAAGAAAACAATGTTACTAAGCTCCGGTGATCTTTCATCTTTGACAGAGACAGTATGTGTAATTCTTAAGAAAACAGGCTCTGGAGTTGGATAATCTTAGTTTTAATCCTATATCTACTACCAAATCTGTAACCTTGGCCAAAGCACTTAACCTGAAAAATGTGGATATTAATAGTTACATTACCAAGTTGTCACACAAGTTATATAACATAATGTGTGCTAAGGTTTATAGTAGTATCTGGCATATAATAAACTCTTAGCCAAAACAATCTTGGAAAAAAAAGTTGGAAGGGTCACATTTCCCAATTTCAAAACTTACCACAAAGCTACAGTAACCAACACAGTGTGGTACTAGCACAAGGTTAGACATATAGACCAATGGAATAGAATTGAGAGCCCAGAAATATATCCATACATTTATGGCCAATTGCTCTTCCATAAGGGTGCCAAGATCATTCAATGGGGAAAGGATGATCTGTTCAACAAGTGGTGCCAGGAAAACTGGATATCTGCCTGTAAAAGAATGAAGTTGAACCCCTACCTCACACAATATACAAAAATTAACTCAAAATGTACCAGTGACTGAGATATTAAAGCAAAATACATAAAACTCTTAGAAGAAAACATGGAGGTAAATCTTTATAACCTTGGATTTGGCAATGGATTTTTTAGATATGACATCAAAAGCATAAGCAACGAAAGAAAAAAATAGATTTGAATTCATCAAAATTTAAAACTTTTGTGTGTCCAAGGACATTATCAAGAAAATGAAAAGACAACCTAGAGAATGGGAGGAAATATCTGCAAATTATATATCTGATAAGGCTGTAGTAAATTGTATAATTAGCTTATCCAGAATATGTAAAGAACTCTTACAACTCAACAACAAAAAGACAAGCAACCCAATTTATGGGAAAATTACTTGAATAGACATTTTCTCCAAAGAAAATATATAAATTGCAAATAAGCATATGAAAAGACGCTCAGCATCATCAGTCATTAGAGAAATGCAAATCAAAACCACAAGATACCACTTCACACCACAATGATGGCTATAATCAAAAAAAAAAAAAAAAGGAAAATAACAAGTATCAGTGAAGATGGAGAAATTGGACTCCTCATACATTGCTGGTGGGAATGTAAAACGGTACAGCCACTACAGTAAATATTTTGGCAGTTCCACAAATAGTTATAGAATTACCATATGGCCTAGAAATTCCACTCCTAGGTATATACCCAAAAGAATTAAAAGCAGGTACTCAAATAAATATGTGAACACACACGTTCATAGTAGCACTATTCACAATAGACAACAGGTGGAAACAACCCAAATATCTACTAACTGACAAACAGACAAACAAATTGTAGTATATACATACAATGGAATATTATTAGGCACAAAAAGGAATGAAGTATTGATACACGCTACAACATGGATGAACCTCAAAAACATTATGCTAATGTTTTAGAAGCTAGACAAAAAGACTACGTATTGTATTATTCTATTTATATGAAATATCTACAATCGGTAAACCCATAGAGACAGAGAGCAGATTAGTGGGTACCAGGGGCTGGGGGCAAGGGAGAGTGACAAGTGCTTGCTTAATGGGTACAGGGTTTTATTTTGCAGTAATGGAAATGTTTTGGAACAGAATAAAGATGGTGGTTGCATAACATTGTGAATGTACTAAGTGAATGTTCACTTTACAAAGGTTAAACTTCATGTCATGCGTATTCTGCCTCAATAAATTCAAATCTTGAGTATGAGTTATATCTAGAAAATATTTAACTTTACTGAGAACATTAATGAAGATTTGGAGAAATGGAAAAAAATATAACCCTCCAGTAAGTGTTAGCTATTCTTTTTTAATCTAAGGTTTTGCCTAATACAACACTGAAATAGTATAATCTAAAATATGAGTGGACTGGAGGGCAGGGCCTCTGCTCCCCCATGTCAGATGATTCAGACAGTGAGACATATAAAGCTTCCTAAGTTCTGGGCTTCTTCAGTCTGGTGCTCTGTACGTCTGACAGTCCCTTCAGCTGAATTATGGTGTAAGAATAATGAGCAGGAAGACCTAGATATGGTAGAACTGGATGCCAGATGTTTATTCAAAACGCTGGCCCACACCTTGCAAGAAGGAGAAAGCTGGTTATATCTAAGGATGAGGAGGAGATCTCTTCCTTCTGCTGCAAAACACAAGTTCTAGTCCTTAAGCCCAGCCACAAATATAGGAAGTACAGAAACCAAATTGTAAGAACATTGTAATTAGTCCAGAAACCAACATGTTTTTAGATATTTAATATAGGAAAAGGGCCAAAAAGCAAGGATTATTGAATGAATGAATATTGGTTAGATATTTGAGGGAAATTTTTCATTTGGTTCCTCACCTCATACTGTAGGGCAAAATAAATTCCAGATAGATTAAGAATTAAATGTAGAGACAAAGGGAAGGGGCTGGGGGGAGAATGGAAGGGAGAGCCCTAGGGGGAATTTTTTTAATGTACATGGATGCTTATTGGCTCTCTAAATGAGGAAAGACTTTCTAAGCTTAAGTGAAATAAAAGAAATCATAAAGAATATACTGCTACATTTGACTACACAGAATTTTTCATGTCAAAATTACAAGCTCGTATTTTAGAAACTGAGAAATATTTCTGTAATAAATCAGACAAAAAGTCACATTCTCCAACATAAAGAGTTCAAGTAAATCCATAAGGAAAGGACTAAGCCACAAAAGACAATATGCTAAAGAAGAAAAAGAAAGAGCATATAAAATAATTCATTTTAATAATAATAAATAAACATAAAGTTAATATATCATTCTCCTCCTGTATGATTAAGAAAGATTAGAAAAATAGCACTCCCCACTGGCGAAGGTGTGGTGAAATGAGCCTTGTTCTCCACTGATGTAAATTAATAGAACTTTCCCGGGAAATAATTTCACAATATTTATCAAATATTCATCCCTCTGACTCACTCTCTATGAATGTGCTCTAGAATGAATTAAACTGAAATGGAGGTAAATTGAGCTCAATTTAGAAAATGTTATAGCAACAAACAATGGTACACAACCCAACAATTAGGAATTAAGAAATATGGCATTGCTACATAAACATATACTGTATTATGCAATCATTAAAATGACATCTATAAAAGAAAATATTCATATTTACATAAAATATTTTAAACACAGGAAATAAAATTGCACATTCAGTATAATCTCAATTATGGTACAACATAGGGAGTGAATTGGCAGTATCTATCCAGATTAAAAATGCACTTATCACTTGACCCAGCAAATCCAATTCTAGGAATTTGTCCTAGGTATTCTACAGCAGAAATGACACGTATGCAAGATATTTATTGTAGCATTGCATGTAATAGCAAAAGGCTTCAAACAACATAATTGTACATCAACTCTCCTCAACTTTACTTGAAGGATATTTTGGTTCCAAGTAAAGCAAAATAAAGAGAAGGGTGAGAAAAGGAAGGAAAGGCAGGATCAGAGGGGAAGGAGGAGGAAGGAAGAGAGCTGGCCAACCGTGGAGCTGCCCGAGTTGGAGTCACCTGGATGAAGCCAGGGAAGATGGAAAGGAAATGGTGACAAAGAGACTACAGTTCTGGGTGTGGGATGCCAGATGATGTCATTTGTTAGGGATGCTTTGATTGTCGTTTGATCACACTATGTTGGGGGAAGAAGTGGGCACATGAGGCCCAGGATGAAAATGAGGAGAGAAGAGGACATTGGTGGGGCAATTCTATAAACAGGACTGCCTCAGTTGGTTATTTAGAACTCTGGACTGCCCATGAGTCATTAAATGTTTTGCTATGCATTGCTTGGTTAAGAGCTTTTGTAATGGCAAACTCAAGAACTGAAATAGTATGGAATTGTTATATCGCAAGTAAATCATTATTATGCTTGGAATAGAAATATATTTGTCTTTATCGGAAATTCAAAGGATGTTTTCTCTGGTCTTCAAAGTCACACTACTTTGTCTTATTCAGGTTTATATCCCCAGTGCTTCTCATAGCCACTGGCACATAGTAGGTGCTCAATAAATGCTTGCTGAATGAATGGCTGAATTAATAATTTGATGGAAGAATTGTAATCAACATTAGCATACTTAAATACTCTATTATTTTATGGCCAGTCTGGGAATTACTAGAAAGATTTTCGCTTAGAACACTTCCCTATGGTGAGCTGTCATAGGCCTTGAAAGAGACTGAGCCTTGATTCAACCTTACTGAGTGCAAGTAAAAGCAGCAGCCCAGCACAGGAACTTAACACCAGAGAGCCAGTAAAATGAGAGATTCCTCCACCCCCTCAACACCTCAAATGTATAACCAGCGAAATACAGATTAACGTGTTCTTTAGAAAGATACAGAATAGAGAAACCTAGCATCTTAGTGTTAAATGCAACATTAAAAATGACCCAGGGGGCTTCCCTGGTGGCGCAGTGGTTGAGAGTCCACCTGCCGATGCAGGGGACATGGGTTCGTGCCCCGGTCCGGGAGGATCCCACATGCCGCGGAGCGGCTGGGCCCGTGAGCCATGGCCGCTGAGCCTGCATGTCCGGAGCCTGTGCTCCGCAACGGGAGAGGCCACGACAGTGAGACACCCGCATACCGCAAAAAAAAAAGAAAAAAATGACCCAGGGAGTTCTCTGGTGGCCTAGTGGTTGGGATTCCGGGCTTTCACTGCTATGGCCCAGGTTCAATCCCTGGGTGGGAAACTGAGATCCCACAAGCTGTGCAGCACGACCAACAACAAAAGTAATAAAATTTTAAATTTTTCTAAAAAAAAAAAGACCCAGTCCAAGACCCTCATTTTATTATGAAGAAACAGACTCAGAGAGGGTAAGGGATATGTCCAAAGTCATATCACTACTTAACAGCAAATCCAGGAGTCAAAGCCAGGCCACCTTTTCATGGCACCTTCATAATCATTAACTGCAGAGTAAAAGGAACATAAAAGTAGAGTAGGATGCCAACAAAATTCCTAAAATTACTGCATAAAAATACTATAATTACTGGGAGACCCTATGTCCAGAATTAAAATAAATTTGAGGTTCTTCTTTGCTCATTTGACTTGTTATTACTTAGCTTTCTTACCATGAACCATGTGTAACATAAATTAACCTTGGAAAGTTGCTTTCAGAAAAAAAATTTTTTTAATTTAATTTTCCTGAGTGGAAAAAAATAGGCAGTAGCTTAGTTACTAATATTCCCAACCCTCCTGGTATGCAAAGGGTTGCTGTCATTTGTTTCTTTTTTTTAAAATAAACTTATTTATTTATTTTATTTATTTTTGGCTGCACTGGGTCTTCGTAGCCGTGAGTGGGCTTTCTCTAGTTGCAACGAGCGGTGGCTGCTCTTCATTGCTGTGCTCAGGCTTCTCATTGCGGTGGCTTCTCTTGTTGCAGAGCACGGGCTCTAGGTGCACAGGCTTCACCAGTTGTGACTCACAGGCTCTAGAGCACAGGCTCAGTAGTTGTGGCACACAGGCTTAGTTTCTCCATGGCATGTGGGATCTTCCCAGACCAGGGCTCAAACCAGTGTCCCCTGCATTGGCGGGTGGATTCTTAAGCACTGCACCACCAGGGAAGCCCTGTCATTTGCTTCTTGATGATGCCTGTGGTCTTCCTGCTTTCTTCCCTTCCAAGCACCTAGGAGTCTTAGAATTACAAATGGATCATGTCATTTGAAAAATAAGTGTCTAGTTATAATATGTGAAGTGTTATTGTTTTTAAATATTTGTAAACTTTGTGGTACAGTTTTTAATTTCAGATGGATTATTTAAAGTAGCATGAAAATTCATACAATGAACTACTACACAGCATTTGGAATGAACAAACAACATCACACAATAATGTGGGTGAATTTTACAAATAAAAAAGTGAACTAAAGAAGCCAGAGACAGAAAAGGACTGTATGATTCTATTTATATAAAGTTCAAAAATCAACAAATGACTCTACACTGTTTGGACTCAGGATAGTGGCTTCCTTTGGGGCAGAAGTGGGCACAACGACCCAGAGTTGGTATAAAAGGAGCTTCTAGGGATCTAGTAGTTTTATGTCATCATAAGGATTCCAGTTACCTGGTGTCTACATTTTGTGAGCCATACACCTATAATTTGTGAACTTTTTTTGTATGTAAATTATACTTTACTAAGACATTTCCTTAAAAATTAAAATAAAATCGACATTAAAAATTTCATTTGTTTGGGCTTCCCTGGTGGCGCAGTGGTTGAGAGTCCACCTGCCGATGCAGGCGACATGGGTTTGTGCCCTGGTCCGGGAAGGTTCCACATGCCGCGGAGCGGCTGGGCCCTTGAGCCGTGGCCGCTGGGCCTGTGCGTCCGGAGCCTGTGCTCCGCAACGGGAGAGGCCACAGTGGTGCGAGGCCCGCATACCGAAAAAAATAAAAATAAAAAAAAATTAAAAATTTCATTTGTTTAAAAATATATATTTTATAAACATATACTTTAAAAAGTTTTTGAAAAATAAAACACCATACAAATGTAAATATAGTTTAGCGTCCCATGTTCAGATAGTACTCAATAATGGCTAAGATTCAGAACAATATATTCCAGAAATTGCAGGCTTTAATTCCCTGGTTACCATTAGTATTGTGTTTTTCTTAATGCCTGAAATAACATCTAAACAAGGGGCAGCTGCTTCAGGCAAAATTATATTTGGGTGATTTTAAAGACCTTAATGAGATCAGGTAATTGCTTGGTAAAGCTAAAAATTTTACCTTCAATTAACTAATCAATGGCACCATACATCATCATAACTATCTCACTCCCTTCCACCTACATACCATCAACTCAAAACATGGGAGGCAGGTGTCTAAGAAACCACTTCCTCTGGACATCTGAACCTGCGCTCAGGGGCCATTTTTTAAACATTTATTGAATTAGTCTGCCTAATTTAAAATTAATGGAAAGTCTGTAGTAATACAGACTCCATAAGCTGCTGAGGAAAGCTAAAACATTGAACCAGGGTGTGAAGCAAACACATTTTATGTTCCTTCTACATTTGTTTCTTTGCAATTCATGTACTTTAAGAAATCATTTAAAAGCATTTGGATTTCCTGCTTCCATTTGCTAAATGGATCATGCTGATAAAAATAGTAGTAATAACAGGCTACCCCAAATGGTGTCATCTTTCAGTAAGCCAGGTATATTTTAAATGAAACTCTTGATTGAAATTGAGAAGTGTGAATTGGAAATTGAATGAAATTGCCAAATCTAAGGGAAAGATGGCCAATATAAACCCACAGAAGCACTTCCTCTTAAAATTCATGTCCGTCAAAGTGAGAGAGAGGCAAGGACATATATACACTACCAAACCTAAAATAGATAGCTAGTGGGAAGCAGCCGCATAGCACAGGGAGATCAGCTCGGTGCTCTGTGACCACCTAGAGGGGTGGGATAGGGAGGGTGGGAGGGAGGGAGATGCAGGGGGGAGGAGATGTGCGGACATGTGTGTATGTATGGCTGATTCACTTTGTTATAGAGCAGAAGCTGACACACCATTGTAAAGCAATTATACTCTAATAAAGATGTTAAAAAATTTTTTAAATAAAACTAAATAAAAATAAATCATGTCCATAAAAAGAGGGGGGAGAACATCTTTTAGCGCTTAAAGCACTAAACAGACCTAAACCTGTCCTCTCCCACTCATGACCAAGCCTGGCATAGACTCTCCTGTACTTGCAGCCCTTACTATGCTTTCTACTGTGCCGTGGGAGCCATCCAGAGAAGCTATACTTCTGATGGTCAAGGAATAGGAAATATAATGAGAGTGCAAGGCTTGGGGAGGAGGGGAAATGTCTCTCCTTTCCATTGGGGAGGGCACGTGGCTTTCACTTTCATTCTGCAGTACAATATTTATTAAAAGCTTACTGCATGGGAATTCCCTGGCGGTGCAGTGGTTAAGACTTCGTCTTCCAATGCAGGGGGTGCGGGTTCAATCCCTGGTCAGGGAGCTAAGATCTCACATGCCTCCTGGCCAAAAAACCAAAAAACATAAACAACAGAAGCAACATTGTAACAAATTCAATAAAGACTTTAAAAATGGTCCACATCAAAAAAAAAAAAAACCTTACTGCATGCCAAACCCAGTGCTAGACGCTGGGGATCCCATAGTAAGCCACTGAGCTGCTCTATGTTCAGAGGCCTCTGTGGAACATGCATCAGTGGATCAAATGAAGAAGAAATGTAATGATACTAGACAGTTCATATAATGGGAACACCAAATAACATAAGCCAGGGACAGATATTTTTTTAAACACTTTAACAGATATAAAGTGGTTTTTTTTGGCCGCACCTCACAGCTTACGGGATCTTGGTTCCCCAAATCAGGGATCGAACTCGGGCACCCTGCAGTGGACGTGGTCCTAACCACTGGACTGCCAGGGAATTCCTAAAGTGTATTTTATAACGCCCATTTCCCCAGAAAACTGGAAATGGTGCTCCAGTCAGCTTATTAGTTTCTTGTGTAACAGAATAATGTGCTATACACACAGAAGCTACACAACCTCTATACTGTGTGGTAATCCCTTCCAGATTTAATGCTGGACTTGAATTAAAACAAAAAGATTACATAAAATGAACAAAAACCCTCAACTCTCTTCTTACATCTAGAATTAGACTTGGCTTGATACCTTCTCAAGGGTACAAAAGATTAAATGAGGAACTTCACATAACAACATTGACTGGTACAGTAATTGAGGTCTTGGGCTTAACTTCTCAGTGACAGTTTCCTTATCAGGAAAACAGGGTGATAACAGTAGCCACCTCAGAAGATTTTTGTGAGAATTAAATGATATAAACTATGTGAAGGACTCATATAATATTCAATGCATAGTAAGTGCTCAATATATGTTCATTCATTCATTCATTGAACACATACTATGGAGCACCTATTATGTGTCAGGCTGGAGATAACATAGCAGCAGACAAAACAGATAAAAATTCCTTTGCTGCGGCAATAACATTTCATTGAGAGACAAATAAGTAATAAATAAATAAGTTGAGATATGATATCCAATTGTAATAAGGGAAATAGAGAACATTAAATTGTGGGAGGGGAATAGGGAAGAGGGAGCTGTGATTTTAAACAGGATGGCTAGGGAAGGCCAAGCCTGAGGGAGGCAAGGGAGCCAGCCAGGAGAATGTCTGGGGAAGGAGAGTTCCAGATGGAGGAAAGTGCAAAAGTAAAAGCAAAGAGATCTGTGTGACTGGAAGGGGAGAATGCAGACCATAATCCTTTTTTCCAAAATGCTGGAACTCAAACACCTCTGAAGATTCTAGCCATACTTATTCCCTGCCCTCCTTCCCTTCCAGGTCTGTGAACTTGATTATCTCTCTCCCTAGAACAGCACTCTATTTACTTTCCTCTGTGTTAGGACATCTGGAAGGCTCTGCCAGGGCATCTTGAGCCTACCCCTTGCACCACCTCTTGGGCACCTCCACTACCCCCCAGTGCACAAATGCTTGACCCCTGGGGATACAAGTATTATTACTTTTTGATTATTATTATCACTATTATTGCTTATCCTGGCTCAAAAAGAAAATAAATAAAAAGCTAAACTAAAAGAACTGTCCTTGGAGGGATGGGGGCAGTGTATTAGGACTCCAGCAACATCGCCCTCAAACTTAGGATTTTCACCTGAAAGCTGAAAATTTCTATATATTTGAAGAAAATCTTAGCCCTAATTGTGACCTCTAAAGAATTGAAACTAGTCATTTTCTATTCTTAATGGGGAAATAAACTGAATGAGGAAGAGGAATCTTGAGATGGAGGAAACGGGGGAAGGTTGTAAAAGGGAATAAATATTTAAAAAGTAGAGAGGTGAAGAGGGATAAAGGACATAAACTACAAAAGAAAAATATAAACAAGTTTAATGGAGACAAACTGAACAGGTATTTCTCTTCCTGACAGTACCTATGAATTGGGGGTCGGGCAGGGATGAGGTTACCGTTAACCCTTTCTTGTTGTAGTGTTATGGAGTGATGAGATGGGTGATGAGATTTTTGAATTTTTAAGATTTTGAATAATACCAAACTCCCCTTCCAAATTAGAAAAAAAAATTCTAATGCTTAAAAAAAGTTTTTAAGCGAGAAGTTACCTCCTTAGCTTTCATCGAGAAAATCGCAGTGACTGAAATTGGCAGTGACTTTTTTTAAGCAGCCACACGAGAAAGTTTTCGGCCGCCTCGAAAACCTCGCGGCTACCGCCGGATGCTCCAAAGTCAAGATCCTCCGCAGACAGGAAATGCCTTTTCCAGCCCCAAGGTCTCCTCCCCGCGGCCCTCTCTATTGTCTGGAGAGATTTGTGTACATCCGACTGAAAAGGTTTCCCGCCTGCAACTGCGAATCAAAGAGCTGCTTCAAAAGAAGGGACTCAGTGGGGGCTTTCTAGCTTTTCAGGCTGACACTTGGCGCCCACTGTGTGCCAGGTATTGATGCCTCCTCTCAGGTGAGCCGCCCACCTCTCGAGGAATTGAGGCTGAGAATTGAGCCCAAGGCCCCCAGCCAGCAAGGGAGGTGGAGGGGACTCGTCGGCCTTACTTCCAGCCCTGCTCTTATCCACAACGGTAAGATTCCTGAGTAGGGTTCCCCACAGCCATATCTGAAGGGGTAGCTAATGTTCTGTAGACCTTGGACCTCAGGTATACTGGTGGGTGGGAGGAATCTCCAAAGTGCTTCTCATTCGGATTCAACAACAATACAAAAAAAAAAAAAAAGTATCAAGGGATAAAATCAGATTATATAGAGATTCCAGCTGGAATTTCATGAAACCCAAAGGGATGAAAAGTAAATGTTAGTACAACATCTGATTATTTTTACTACAAGATACCAAACTCCTAATTACAAGCATCATGAGTGATTGTTTAGTTTTCCACATTTGTCCCATGCTGTCAGTATTCACATAAATATTACCTCCAATCACAGATTTAGAGGAGCATTAGATTTTAAAATCATTAGATTTTAAAGAAGAATCAAAAGGGTGAGATTTTGAGTTCCCATCGTCTTCCTCAAGGCAGTATAACTGGAATGGGGATTTTTGGTAAGTGTATTCTGTCCCCAGCTAAATGCATTTCCCCCAAGTCTAGATACATTTTCGTAAATCCCTGCCCTGCCCCCATTAACTAAAATGAATATTCACAACAATGAAACCACACACAGAAAAAAGGTTGTCAAAAATGTTGAAAGAGAATAGGTACTTTCACTATCAGAGATGGTTTCCTCTTTTCCCACAAGATGTCTTATCAGCCTTCACCCTGAGAAAACCATAAAAAGTAAGAAAAAGAAACCTTATGCAACAGTTCTCTAAATAAAATACTACACAGCAGCCTGGTCATTCCTAAAAGTGATGTTGTTTAAAGAGTCAAAGTACATCATCCAACAAAATCAATACCCTATTAAGTTAGAAAGGGTTCTGAATATCAAAGACTGACAAACTGAATAACTTAAAGTATAAGTACATGACCCAGGGGATTAATCACACACTGTCATGGTGAAATTAGGGCAATTCTTCCAATCATTAACGTTTTGCTTACAAAAATGTGCTTTTCTGTTTGTCTTTCTGCTAAATGATAACCGTTTTCAAGTTGAATCTCCTGATAAAAAGAGTTAAAAACAAGACAGGAGTTGTGCTGTAAAGGTCATACATGCTGCTTCAACATGAAATAGCCAAAAGACAAACAAATGAAAAATGCCTGGATTGTAGGAAGAATTTGTAAATACTCATTGGCAATCTGCAATGGGGCACTTTAGAAAACAGTTAATGCCAACCTGTGTCCTGAAAATACTGTACTTCCTCCAGGTAACATGCTGTGGATTCTTGACGACATGTTTAGATTCAGAACATGATCAACTTGAAGAGAATTGGGAATAGCTTTAAATTGGAAAACGGCCTGGTTTCAGGGATTGTCTACTTTAAAACAAGATTTCACTCCTCAATTTTTCTAGTGCCAATCAATACATAAACCTGTATTCCTCTGCTTCATAGTCACGATACAGTTATTCTCAAGAATAAACATTAACCAGAGGTTATCTCCAGGAGCAAAACACACACACACACACACACACACACACACACACACACAGATTTCAGGATTGCTTTAATTCAATATTAGGCCCATAAGCCTCCTGTTCTCCCCAAACTCTGATACAGACAGTCCTCTTTTCAAATGAGACTGACTATGACCTTTGAAACCTTGATGAAACCTGTCAGGCAGGGACAGGGAGCCTGGAGCCTACAGATGAGGGGAAAGGAGACCCTCCCACTGGATGTCTACTTTGGGCTCCGACATTGAGGAGAACTGAGTTGGGAATTGGGGTGCTGGTAAGGGTCATGTAGATCAACTAGACCATCTTCATTCAATAGATGAAAGAACTGAGGCAAAGAACTAAAACTCCAACCCAAATCTTTAAACTTCCAGGCCAATGCACACCTCTCTGCTTCAGGACCCAGTACAAATTTTCTCAGAAATTAAAATTCACAGGTAAGGACTTCCCTGGTGATCCAGTGGGTAAGACTCTGCACTCCCAATGCAGGCGGCCTGGGTTCGATCCCTGGTTGGGAAACTAGATCCCACATGCATGCCACAACTAAGAAGTCCGCTTGCCACATTTAAAAAAAGATCCTGCACGCCGCAAGGAAGATCCCACGTGTCGCAACTAAGACCCAGTGCAGCCAAAATAAATAAATAAAATAAATAATAAATAAATAAATGTTTCTTAAAAAGGAGTCCCCTGTTCATTATTTTAAAAAATAGAATTATCTGAAAGTAGCAATATAGCAAGTTTGATGGAAAAAATTATTAAAATAAATAAATAATAAATAAAATTCACAGGTAATTCCAGGGGCCTTCTTGGAATCTAAGGAGGCAGGGTGTGACAACCCCCTAAGTGCAACGACTTTTTCACCCTCTTCATCTGAGTGCTCATGTCTGGGAAGCCACAGCCCTGGTCAAGCCAGGCCGGGGGCAGAGGCATTCCTTCACAGGACCTCAGCCCAGAGGCACCCAAATCCACAATAACTAGAGGCCTCCATGGAGGCCCAGGCTAGAGGACGGGATTTCTTTTTTTTTTTTTTTTCATTTTTATTGGAGTGTAGGTGATTTACGACGCTGTGTTAGTTTCAGGTGTACAGCAAAGTGAATCAGTTATACATATACATATATCCATTCTTTTTTAGATTCTTTTCCATATAGGCCATTACAGAGTATTGAGTAGAGTTCCCTGTACTACACAGGAGGTCCTTATTAGTTACCTATTTTATATATAGTAGCGTGTATATGTCAATCCCAATCTGAGGAAGAGATTTCTGGACTCCCCCCTCCCAGATCTGGCTCATCGTTTCCTGGAATGTCAGGACCCTGACGGCCCCAAGTAGGCAAGCAGCTGGGCTGGCAATACCCGGCCGGTCAGAAACCTCAGCCCACCCTTCCTCTCAGCTCCACACCCACCCCCAGCTCAGCACTTCATTCCTCCCCAGCTCAATACCTCTTCCTCAGCCCTGCTCCCTCCCCTCAGCCAGGAACCCTGCGCCCACCTCCCCATGTCCTCCTCAACGCCGCCACCCTCCTGTTCCCACACTGGCAGGAACTGTCAGCAGGAGGGGAGCAGGTGAGGGAGTGAGGGGTGAACGCGGGTCCCACCTGCTTTTTCCACACAAGGAGCACTTTAGAGCCCCAGACCAGCAGCTTGGGCAACACCTGGGCACTTGTTAGAAGTGTAAATTCCCTGGCCCACCCCAGACCTACCCAAATCAGAAACTCGGGGGATGGGGAGGGCAATGAGTTCCAACAAGCTCTGCCGGTGCTTCTGAAGCTCGCTGAAGAGGGAGAACCGCTGTCCTGGCACAAAGTACTCCCCTCCCCCTAAGCGGACCCCCAACCCGGGCTAGGCAGCCAAAGGATGACGCAGTGTTGACTCACGCGGGTCAAGGACGGCGGCCCGGGCTGCCCGGCCAGCCAAGGTGAATCGATGGCGTTCGGCGGCCCCCGCGCTCCGCCGCGGCGCAGCTGCTCTTCCCTTCCCGCCGCCTGGCGCGCCCGGGGCTCGGGGTCTGCTGGCGGGAGCCACCTCCGCTGCTCCAGACACACACACACCACTCCCCGTCCCCCGCCAACCCCCAGCAAACTCCCGGGGAAAGGCTCACATCTACCTTTCAGGTGCCAGCCCCAGAACCGCGCTCCCAGGACGCCAGGAGCCACGAGCCGCAGGAGCGCCGGCGAGAGGCACCGCCAGACGCTCCTGCGCCAGACCCCACGCCCCAGCCCCGGCCCCAGCGTCCAGCACCGCGCCAGTCACCCCAGGCGCTGGAAGAAAAGGTGTGGGTTTGTTTTAATCGAAGAATGAGAGGTCCAAGGAGGTCAGTCATCCCACCGGCGGATTTATTTTATATACAAGTTACTCATTTAAAAAAAACAAACCATTTTGGCCATGTCTTTTTTACAGTGAACAATTATATATACACACATTATAAACACTGTTTAATATAAAACACAATATCTACAATCTACTTACATTTAATTAATCTGCTACTTCTAGTTCATCTGTGATTAATTTTAGTCACTGAGGAGTCAGTTTCTCTGCTTGAACTGGACTGTACTATCCCCTTAACACCTTGGTCAAACAGGTTCTAAGTGACAGTGCAAAACAAGCATTTAAGATTATCAACTTATATTGATTATATATCTCTCTGACGAAAAGAACACATACATCCCAGAGACAAGAGCTCTGAGATGGTTTTGGATTTAAGGCAGCAGTGTAAGAATGTAACAAAAAAGTAAGGAATGTTTCCTTTAAAATATTACAAGGCTGCCTGAATTGTGGGCCCCCTTTCCAAGGCATACCTCTGGATTTGGGATGCCCCTTTACTCTTCCGTTAAGTGGGATGTAGAAACAGATTATAGAAAAATCATTCAAGAAATTCCTATTAAAATCTTTAAAGTTATAACTTAAAAATTTAACAAAATGTTCAAAATTACTTTTTATAAATAGAAAAAACAAGTTACTTTTTTAAAAGGGGGTGAATTTAATCAGTGAAGAGTCCCTTTATCATACAATCTAAAATCAGTTCATAAACTATTTAAGTCAAAATTAAGGTTTCAATGTGTTTGTTATTTAGCCAGTGCACCACACATTTTAGGTTTCCAGAATACCCAAAATTGATTCCCTTTCTCATATAGTTTTCCGGTTCATCTATGGAGATTTTCTGTAGCAAATGTTATTCCAAAGCTCAGTTTTCTGAACATGCCAATGTCAGTGGTCATCATCCAGCATTAAAATAGCCTTTATCACCCTCGATGTCCACTTCCTGATCAGAATCCTCTGAAATCTCTGATTCAAGGTCTTCCTGGGAGACAGGGGAGGGCGAACATTGAGAGCTATCCAAAGCACCTTTATTCTGTTCACTGTCTTGCCTCTGGTCGCAGGAATTGTCCAAACTTTCCAGTTCTTCTTTTTTATTGTTTTGAGGGTTCTCCTGAATGAAGAGGATGAAAATGGAGATTGGTGGGATCATGAGATATGAAGAAGTGAGAGACATAAATCAAATGTCTTTTCATCTTCTACCATCTTTTTAATTTTTAGTTTATCAACTGCTTTCAGGTATAATAATTTTATTCAGAAAATACATACTTGTGCTTCTTTCTCACTTTGGAAGAAATAAAATTCCTGTCATATTCAGAGAAAGATTATACTCTTGCCAGATAAGAACAACCAATCACAAATATAAATGTAAATGTGTTATGTCAAATGAAGGCTTAACTCCAGCCCAGACCCATGGTCTCAAGGTTCTTAAAAGTTTAGGGAGAAAAAGAAATTAGATCACTACAGATACACACTCTCTTTACTCTTCAAATATTTAAACATTGCCAATTAACAAAGTCTTCAGACATTTAAAAAATATGAATGCTAAATAGTGAATTAAGGATAACGTTTCAAAATTATTAGATTGAATCCTTTTTTTATGCATTTTCTGGAGTAAGTTCACAAACATATACACACATAAATATGTGTAGCAAGTTACACAATCATGGCAAAGAAAAAATGCAGAACTGGAAGAATGTTGCTAACTGGAAAGAGAGACAAATATAATTTACTTAAAATCTGGAGGAAATTTCTGGAAAATATTCCCATATTACATAGGAACCACTGTTTTTAAAGTCCCTGGTAAACTACCTTTGACCAAGAACCAAATAAGTTAGTAAATTTTTAATCCTGTTTTTGTCTAAAATGCACATAGACACTATGAGGAAATATTATGATATACTGCTAAGGTTTTTTTTCTAAAGCAAGACTATAGAATAATAGATTTACCAAGCTTACAACTATGTAACAAGTCACAAGATCAGATATTGAGAGGGAATCTGAAATTTATCGCTAAATTTTAAAATGCACGCTGCTTTCAATTTCCCCACTCATTATTGTTTCAAAAATATCTCATTTATTATAAACCGTATATAGACTGGCAAATGAAAAATTCAGCATTTGTCAGATAACTTTGGAGAAGACATCCAGATTAGGACATCAAAAACAAATCTTTAGCTTTAAGTCAACAGAGCTTCTTTAAAAACTGAATTAGCCTTTACTTTTTATCACATATTGCATAACAAGGTCATTGGAAGAAAGACTGTTAGAAAGTTTAAGCTGCCTTTCAAACAGGCTTGGATATTCTCTTACTGTTTTTATATTCAGTTTAAGAGCTAGAATTAGAGGGAAAATAATTTTTTAACACTTTGATATTTAATTCTTCTAAAAAACAGTGCAAACAAGACTTAAAAGTGTTTATTTCCTTATATTTACCCTTGAGCTCTGCCTAGTTTTATTGTGGCTGTGTAAATAAAAGAAACAATTTTCTCCCAAAGATAACTGCTTAAGTCATTTACTGTCAATTACTTTATCTTTCCTGCGTTAATTAGATAAACAACATATGGGGTTTATAAAACAATTAGCTGGGAGTTTTACTAGCCAGTGTGTGAAAACCCAGGCATAATTGATATAGGAACCGCATTAGGTGCTTTTAGCATTACTGCCGCCTGAACAACTCATCCTGAATTTCAGCAGGACTATTTGCCTTTTTAATCAAGGTGAAGAGGTTAAATAGTCCCTCAAATGACTTTTGCATACAACCTGTAACAGGCCTCGCATTGAGATAACATGATAAAAATATTTATTTCCATAGAAACAGAGCCATGTCAATACCTGTTTTAGTCTTCTCCATTTAGCGCGTCGATTCTGAAACCAGGTTTTGACCTACAGGAAAGACAGAAAGAAAACTTGCCAGGAGCCCAGAATCCCGAGGGACCTGGGGAGGAGGGGAGAAGCCGTTCAGGAGCTGCTGAGCCCAACAGCGATCCAGGCGCGCCAAAGCTCCCGGTGGCTCCACTGTCTCCCTTTTGCCCCGCGACCCACGCCCCAGGAGCCTGCCTGCGCCCCGCAAGCGAGCTCACCTGCCTCTCGCTAAGCTGCAGCATCTTGGCCAGACGCTTCCTCTCGGGCGGGGAGAGGTATTTCTGGGTCTCAAACTTCTTCTCCAGCTCGATGGTCTGGTCGTTGGAGAACCTCACCTGGCCGCCTTTCCTTTTATGCAGAGGCCTCTGCAGGAAAGGGCTCCAGAGCAGGGGTTTGCCTGCGGGCAAAAGCGACGGTTAGTGAGGGCCGTTTCTTAGTGAGGGCCCTGAAGCGGCGTGGCCCACCCCGGCCCTGCCTGCACTGGGGATGACAAAGACTGGGAGGGGACGCTGCGGGACACTCAAGGAGACACATTCACATATACCTCCTGAGACGTGGACCCAACACGCTCCCACCAATACACATCATACCCACAGACACAGGAACATCCAAAGTCACACATCTACACGGCATGTGCACAAAGATCACACGTGTATGCTCAAAGAAACACACCACCATCACACCCATGGCTAGATACAATCATTTTGATCCCCAATAGAACACCGACTCTAGGTTGAGCTTAAAATACCATGACCCTCTTTAATCAGTCGCTCTCAGAATTTATACACAACTTTTTTAGTCTAGAGGGCCTGCAGAGAGGTCCTCTCCCTTGGTGAACCGCACTTTCCAAATATCCGTTAGGTTGGGGAAGAGTGGGTCTGTAACACTAGCCAAGGCGTTGCTGCCAGTGTCCAGCGGCCTGGCTATAACGGAAGCCCTCCGGCCCAAGAGCAAGCTTCAGGGCGCGTGGAGCTTCCCATCCTGGCTGGAGGGCGCCGGGCCTCCTCTGATTTCACACCCGGCCGGTGGGGGCGGCCAGTTAGAGCCACCCCGTGGGCTATGGCAACATTTCCGTCAATGTGTTTCCTGTTGGTCTATCTCGAAAAACCCTTTGCTTCCTCCTGCACAGTCCCAGCAGTAACCCAAGGAAACCCAGGGCGCGCTCTGTGAAAACGTTTGCCCCCAGGCCCGGCCTGGCTGAGGGTCCCCCTCCGGCCCAGAAGGCAAACAGAGCCGCACCGGGCCTGCCCCATCAAACCCTCAAGAATGGAATCAAAAACACAATAACTTAAAAAAAAAAAAAAAGAACTAAAATATAATCCCCCCCAAATCTCTCTAGCGATGAGAAAGGAAGGTGGAGAACTGAGTGAGGGACCACACCATAAAACTGATGACATTAAAATGTCAATTAATTAATATGTTAGTTGTCTCCAGGGTGCCTGCAGAAGCTGCCAATAACAGAGTAGATTTTAAAACCCTGGTGGCCCAAGGCAAGGAGCCCCGTTTTATTTAGCCGGGGGCACCAAGGGCCACCCGGAGTGCAGATCACGGGTGGCTTATTTCTTAGGCCACTCACTGAGGGGACAAGTCCCGCAAACTCTATACGGCCAACGTGTCCGCGCTGCCCTTCCTATTCCAAAGACGTGTGGGTCAGTCCGTCCGTCTGTCCGTGGGTCTGCAGGCCTGTGCTAAATGCTTTGAAAGTTGGCAATGTTGTTTTTTCGAGATTTTGCTTACGTCAGGATTCAGACTGGGGCAAAACAGCCTCAAAAAAAAAAGGGAAGCAACTGGTTATTTTAGCTGCCATAAAGTCACATCCCACACAGAGGAAATGAACAATATCAGAAAAACGGATCCCGGCTATCAGAAGTCGAGTGTTTCCTGAATTTGTCTGTATTGAGGATGTCGATAAAATAATCAGCAGCGTGCACTACTCCGGGGGAAGGGTCTGCTTCATGCAGCCAGGAAAACACTTAACAGCTTCTGAAACCAGATTTACTCCTATCGAGAACTCAAGATTTCCTGTATGAACGGAAAGGGTCAGGCTCTTTCACTGCACAAGCTTGTTGAACCAGGTCCAGCCCCGTAACCACCCCGGCCCGGCAGCTATCCCTGCCCCGCGGGGGCGGCCCGGGGCGCTTTGGCTCTCCCTTCCCAGTCCCTCCAGCTAAGGGAGCCCACCCGGGCGACACGCGACCCCAGGACTCCTCCAGCTGCCGGCCCCAGCGGCAGCGCCCGAGGTCCGGCCCGGGCCCGCGCGCCCCGACGCCTGCAAGGTGCAGGAAAACCAATCTGAGTCATGGTGCGGGCAGACTGGGCTGCCCGCCGCCGGGGCCCGCGCCTGCCGTCCCCCGCGCGCGCCCGACAGCCGCTTTTCAATCGCTTTTGCCACAACTTTCTGTTGCCTCCCCTCCGCCCCCGCCGCCTCCTGGGCGCTGCCACCTGCCGGGTGGCGCCTTTCTCGCCGCCGCCCGGGCTCGGCCCCGCCATGACCCCGGCCGCCTTACCCAGGGGGTCGTGGCGGAGCAGGGCGTGCGTGTAGTCGTTCACCGACCGCGGGAAGGGGTACAGAGGGCCCCCGAAGCCGCCGGGTCCGTAGGCGGCGGCCAGCGCGGCGGCGGAGTGGTGCGAGAAGGCGGGGTGGATCGGCGTGGGCTCGTATACCGGGGTCCGGTAGGAGGACACGAGGCTGGTGAAGGAGGAGTTGGGGGACGGCAGCGTGGGCGTGGGGGTGGGCGCGGCGGGCCCGCGACCCAGGATGTCCTCGATGTAGAAGGGCGTCGGGTGCGCTGGCTGCAGCAGCGGCGTGGGCGCGTACAGCGGCACCCCCAAGGCGCCCGCTGCCGCCGGTCCGGGGTGCGGGTACTGCATGGCTCCGCCGCGCTCCGGGCCCTCGGAGAGCTGCCGCCCGCGCCGCGGCGCTACATTTATCCGCGCTCCGCGCTCCCGGCTATAGGCTCTGCCGACTGCGGGGTGGGGCTGCGCTCTCTGGCCCCTTCCTGCCGCTGGGCCCTGCGGCCAATGGCGCGGAGCCCCCGGAGCCGTCTCCCGCCCCCACCCTTGGCCCGCCCCCGCCGGCCGAGGTCCCCGCCCCTGGGACGCGCTTGCTCCCAGGCTCTTAGGACCCTAAGCCCGGCTGTACCCTCGCCGCCGATGCTCGGGGCTCCAGGCACCCTGCCCCGGGACGCCCTCGAAGGAAGCCCAGGGCCGCGTCCGTCAGGCGAGGCGCGAGGCAAGCAGCTGCCTGGAAGGCGGCCTCAAGCGGCCCTAGCCCCGGCGGCGAGGCATCTCCGCCGAAACTCGGGGGCACTGGTCCAGGCCCGGGACCGGGGAGGCGGTAGCCGGCCCAGGCAAGGGGCGACTGGACTCGGGGCCTGCAGGCGTAGAGGCCCCAGGTCGGGCCGCGCCTTCGCAGGCCTGAGAGCACCCTCCGTGGTCAGCGCGCTCCCTGGAGTAACGGTAGCATTGGCTGTTGCCCTGGGCGTCTCGGGAGTGCTCGTAGCGGGAGAGAGTGCCCTGGGATCCTGGGGCAACTCCAAGGAGAGAGATCCACGGCCCTTGCCTGCGTCCCAGCGTGGTAAGGACGATTAGACTTAAGGTGCTGCGGACTCTTGCTCTCTAGCCCGTTTCATCTGTGGGCTCCGGGACTCAGCCACTTCCCCGGGGACGCTGGCAGAAGTCCCTTCGGGCAGGAATCAAGGGAAGGCCTGGATCCTACGGCGCCAGGCAGAAGCTGTGCAGTATTCTCTGACCCAGTGGGGGCTGCTCCCTGTCCCCTATCCCCGGGTCCTGGGGGATCGCAGCTGCGCGCAGCCCCGCTTTCCCTTTTTGCACGTGTTTGCTATTGAAGCTGTGACCCGCTACCCGGTGTGGCCTCAGCTCTGTGCGGCTCCACTCGCTTACGGGGCAAGGGGGCATTTTCTTGATTGACGCCCTCCTGCGGCCGTCACACCTCGCGGTGAGCGGTTTCTGCCAAGGTCCTCCATTAATCGTGGAAATGAAAAAACTTCCCGGCTTTTTCTATTGAGAATTTTTATTTACATCTTGGGATTATTTCTCCGACTGCAGTGGGAAGGCAGTAGGAAGAGTGGGCTGGAAGCCGGATGGCCTGAGTTCAAGTTTCAGTCCGCACTTTTTTTGTTGAGCAACTACTGTGTGCCAGCAGTGAACAGAACAGATGTAGTTCCTGTCCTCGCAGTGGCAGGAAACAAATTTTAATACATTGACTTATATATGTGCTAGGAAGGAGAAGTACGTGATAACCTGAAACCTTGTAACAAGCGGACACCACCTAGTTGGGTGAGGGAGATGTGTTAAGGAAGAGAAAGTGTTCCCCAAGGAAGTGATGTTTGAAAAATGAGTAGGTGTCTAGGAGCCTAGAGAGGAACTAACATTTCAAGTCCAGGGAATAACATGTGAGTGTCCTCAATACAACTTTCAAGTCACCCTCCCTGAGCTTTTCTCATCTGAAACAATTAGGGCTTAACCTAAAGGTTTCTGACCTTTTTGGGTTGAGGTCATAGGCATCTTTCAAAATCTGACGATGTTTCAGTTAAAACGTTGGGAGAAAGTAAGAATATTTGTGCCTTTATTATACGAACTATCTCTGGAAGGATACACAAAAACCTAATAACATTGGCTTTCTGTGAAGGGAGAGGTGGAGATGGAGGGAGAATGTACTGTACACTTTGTGACTCTTTGGAGAATTGAACTGTGTGGATGTGTGACCTATTCATCGTGTAAGTAGGTCCTTGAAGCCGTGGCTGATTCTAGGTCTGGGGCAGGACATGTATAAGGTGAGCTCCAGGTATCTTGTGCCAGAAACCACAGACAGAAAACAGGAACCGGCTTGAAGGGTTTTCCATTGGCCAAATTTGGGGTAATTTAAGCATCAAAACTATGGATTAGAAGAGTTCATAGTATTACTGTTCATAGTGATACTCAGAGAGAGAAAGGGATGGTAGATGGTAAGGCTGGAAGAATGCTAGCTAACAAATGTAGAAACATTGATAAAATCAGAAAATGTATTAATTCATTCAAGAATCATCCAAAACCATCAAGTGAAACATTGTTGAGGATGAGGATTTTCACAAGGTCTCATAGTATCACCCCAATTGATTGGATTCTGGATTTTTTTTAAGCTCTAAAAGACATTTAGGGGGATAATAGGGAAAAATTGAATAGGGATTGTATGTTAGATGACATTATTATATTCATGTTCATTGTTTTAGGTGTGATATTGGTATTGTGGGTGAAATGTCCTTATTCTGGGAGGTACAAGCTAAGGTATTTGGGTGTGAAGGGTCATGAAATCTGCAACTTACTTTCAAATTGATACACATACACAAATATATACATATGTGTATATGTATGTACACAAAGAGGGAGATAAACAAAATTAGAAAATTTATTTATTTGTGAATTTAAGTGAAGAGTATACAGATGTTCATTGTACTAGTTTCAGCTTCTCTGTAGGGTTGAAATTTTTTAATATAAAAACTTTAAAAATAAGTATGAATCTAGACGTTAAAAAATAAAAACACTGTTTTGGTTTTTTTTAAAGCTAAAAATTATTTGAATTATTATTAAGTCTGCATACAAGTTCACGTAGTGCATTCCTCCTGGAAACCATCTGTGGAGGGCCATTTGCGAATCATCGGTCTCTCTGGGGTCTGGTCTGATGTCGTGCCCCCTCCACCAGCCATAATTCTCCTCACATGGCCTGATAGAGAATTCAGGAAGGTGCTGGGAGACTGAAAGTGAAGTGTATTCTTCTGTGTATCAAGGACAGAGACGGGATTTGGGGACAAATAAAGGACAGTTGTTACGTTAAAGGACTTCAGAAGTTATGTCTCTTTTAAACTAAGCAGGTAACTGTGGTTATTATTTTCTCACAAAATGTTTCTCCCTCATCTTTTTCTCCTTTTTCCTGCCCCTTCTACCTAGCAAGTAATTGAGATGATTACTCCAACTCATTTAATGCCCTTACAGTAAATCACTGGCCAGCCTTCATTCTCCATCTTCATAAATAGTATGAGTTTACAGTTTATTCTGTGCATGACTCGGCCACCAGCCAAAAAGATCTAAGTCTACAAACATTCCAAAAGTATATATTAAAATACTAGGGAAATAATCAATATAGGAAAAGGAAGCATCATTCCTTTCTTTGATTTAGGCCCATCACCTCACAGACCCTGTGAGGTGATGGGGATCTTATAAGGCATTAGTATAACATTCCAACTCAGCTACATAATCCTAACCAGCAAATTGAAGCACTTAAGTCTGTTAAGCTATATAACACCACCTCTTCTAAATCCAATCGTCAGATCCATGTTCATTTCGCTATAGTTAAAAAAAAATTACAACCACATTTGTGAATGTCACATTCATTGAACTACATAATTTTTAATATCACTTGTGTAGGTTTTATAGTTTGTTTTAAAAGTCATCTGGGGCTCTAAAAGAACTAGATTTTCCCAAAGTTGTCCTTAAAATTTTTTTTCACCCAGTCAGAACTAATAAAACAAAACCGTTGTAGCTATTTAATTCAGAATCTCTTGGAGTTTCAATATTTTTTCTCTTCTGGATACTAAAACCAATAAAGCTACATGAGAGTTTAATTATATTCTGAATTAAAGAAGACTCTCCTTAAAAATTTAGCACCATTTATTTTAGTCATTACTATTGTGAAAGATACCAAACTTTGTAAGAAGGGACTGTGGTTCTCACCTCTAGTTTATCTAGTAGGAGTTTAGGTAAACTTTCTGTAACTTATTTTCAGTAATTAAATGTACATAGAAGTAAAACTTCAAATGAGCTATAGCTTGAGAGCATGAATTGATTTTATTATAACATTTAATTCTATTTCACTATATTGTATTTTATTTAAAATTTGACAAAATCTAATTGATTAGTGTTTTAGGGTTTTATTAACTTACAAGATGCTACTGTGATCAAAAGAAATATCTTGTCCGTGTCATGAATGGGATCAGAGCTCTGGAAAACACAGGCAGTAGTCATCACGATGTTGCTTCAGTGGTGTTCACATCTTACATACTGTAATGTACTTTACATAACACTGTAATGTGGGTAGATTTTAGCAACCTCTGAGCTTTGGGTGGAGCTTATGATATTTATTTGCTCAATTTAAAAAAGTGATGAAGAACTCAATAACAAAAAGAGAACCCTATTTTTTAAATGAGCAAAAGATCTGAATAGACATTTCTCCAGAGAAGATACACAAATGGTCAATAAGCATGTGAAAAAATGTCCAATACCATTAGACATCAGGGAAACGAAAATCAAAACCATAAGTAGATACCACTTTATACCTCCTAGGATAGCTATACTAATTTCTTTTTAAAAAAACAAAATAGGGACTTCCATGGCGGCCCAGTGATTGGGTTTCTGCACTTCCACTGCAGGGGGGACAGGTTTGATCCCTGGTCGGTAAACTAAGATCCCACATTCTGTGTAGTGTGGCCAAAAAGAAAATAAAAAGAAGAAAAGAATGACTCTAAACGGGAATTCCCTGGCGGTCCAGTCCAGTGGTTAGGACTCCACTCCACAGCCAACAATAAATAAAAAATGAATGTTGGTAAGAATGTGTAGATTTAGAACACTTGTACATTGCTGGTGGCAATGTAAAATGAAGAAGCTGCTTTGGAAAACACTGTGGCAGTTCCTAAAAAGATTAAACATAGAGTTACCATATGACCCAGTAATCCCACTCCTAGGTGTATACCCAAGAAATGAAAATATTTATCTATACAAAAACTTGTACACAAATGTTCATAGTAGAATTATTCATGATAGCCAAAAAGTGGAAACAGTTCAAATGTCCATCCACTGATAAATGAATAAATAAAATGTACATCCAAGCAATGGAATATTATTCAGTAATAAAAAATGTATGAAGTACTGACACGTGCTACAACATAGGTGAACTTAAACATTTTGCTAAGTGAAAGAAGCCAGACACAAAAGGCCACATATTAGATGATTCCATTTATATGAAATGTCCAGAAAAGGCAAATCTATAGAGACAGAAAGTAGATTAGTGGTTCCCTAGGGCTAAGGAAGTTGGGGATAAATGAAGAGTGGACTGCTAATGGGTACAGAGTTTCTTTCTGAGGTAATGAAAATGTTCTAGAAGTTATTGTAGTGATGGTTACACAACTTTGAGAGTATCCAGAAAAGAAAAATGTTTAATGGGTGAATTATATGGTGTGAATTATATCTAAGTAGAGCTGTTATGTTATTTTTTTAATGATGAAAGGACGTCACATGAATAATAATTTTAACAAAGGCTACAATGTCAGAAGTGATATTTTGACATGTAATCCAAATCTGTGGATATTCATCTAAACTCGCAGGCAACAATCCTTGAGAAAGAACCAGAAATGATGAACCAGGACTCTTGCTGTGTGGACCATGGGCCCTTTCTATTCAGCACACCAACCTACTTCCCTGGATCCTGTGTTCCTTCATTTGCATTTTTTCACCAGGCAGGTGTCCTTCTTTCTAATCACCCCCTAGAAAGGAGAGGAAGAAGTTTATTACCGAGGAACCGAATGTCCGAAGAAAAACTTAAATCCAGTTTAGATTCTGGTCCTGATTTTTTAATTTTCATGAAATCATTTGAGATCTTATGGGCATAAAATTCCCCTGTCCTTAACTCTAAGGAGCACTCTAAAGATTCTATTCTAAAAACAAACATGGTTATGAAGGGGGAAAGGGGGGGTGGATGAACTGGGATTGACATACACACACTACTATATATAAAATAGATAACTAATAAGAACCTACTCTATAGCACAGGGAACTCTACTCAATACTCTGTAATGACCTACATGGGAAAAGAATCTAAAAAAAAGTGGATATATGTATAACTGATTCACTTTACAATACAGCAGAAACTAACAACATTTTAAAGCAACTCTACTCCAATAAAAATGTTTAAAAAATAGTTTAGCTGGAAAAAAAAAGATTCGATTCTGAGAAAAGGAAAAGGCAACAAATGTCATGATGCCCCAACCACAAAGAAGTCGCAGGTCTTATTCAGCAGGACTGTGGGGGTCATAAAGAAATCTTCAGAGAGATAGAGGGGAAACATTCTGGAAATCCTAACTGTGGGAATCAATAAGCGCTGGAGATGATCACCTCCTAGAAAACTGAGTAAAATGCTTCATGGTAAAGACACTGTGAGCTGCCTACAGGAACCCACTCTCTTGCTTGGCAATGACCTCGGATAAAACATAATCTGGCTTCCCAAGGACACATTTTTTCCCCCAGCTGTGAAATGGGCCTGAAATACTGAATTGTTTCAGATAACTCATCAAAGAAGTCTGAGACTATTAGGAGAGGTGGGGATATTGATCATGCCAATGTTGGACCTAAAAGGGAAATTCCTACCTGAAGTTATAGGTCCCAAGAAACTGATAACATCAGTTGCTTAGAAGAGAACTGCATGGTGGCACATAGGTAGGGGAGGGGAGTGTGAATGAGATGGGTAGTGACTTTATGCTGTATACCCTTTTGTACTTTTTGAATTTTGAACACTGTTCCTGAAACAGTGTCTGGCATGTAGTAGGTGCTCAATAGCACCTAATAGCACAGTCAAACAAATGTGATTTTTTGCCGTAGAGCAGAGATTGGCACAACGTTGTAAATCAACTCTACTTCAATTAAAAAAAAAACACGACGCTGGGCTTCCCTGGCGGCGCAGTGGTTGAGAGTCCGCCTGCCGATGCAGGGGACACGGGTTCATGCCCCGGTCCGGGAGGATCCCACATGCCGCGGAGTGGCTGGGCCCGTGAGCCATGGCCGCTGGGCCTGCGCGTCCGGAGCCTGTGCTCCGCAACGGGAGAGGCCACGGCAGTGAGAGGCCCACACATTGCAAAAAATAAAAATAAAAAAATCTAAAAAAATAGAGCATTGCTCTAGTAAATATTGCTTGAAATAAATGTGTGTCATCTGGATTTGGAAATCTTTTATTACAGGGAGGTTTTTCAATTAGAAATGTACTTGAGGTCTATTATACTGTAGAGGATACAAAGATTAACAAGAAAAGGTCCCTGCCCTCGAGGAGCTTTGTTGTAGTATTATGGGTGAATGAATGTCATAAAAACAAACTCTAGACTATCTGATTGCTGTTGTTGTTGTAGTGAATTAACTAAAATGAACACACCGCATGAAGATTCAAGAGCTGGAAAGTTCAATGAAGCTAATACTCAAGATTCTGCAGTTATTACAGTTCTTAGGGTAGCAATGAACCAGATATCACATGGATGACATTCTAATCTTCTTCCCTCTTCTTTGCTTAGCATCTGGGCTTTTTGTATACTGTTTTTATATATGCATAGATATGAAGGGTAGTATTACCCACTGGTTAAAATCATGGACCTTTCTCTGACATTTCCTAACTCTATGACCTTGGCAAAGCATTTACTTTTTCTCGGCCTATGTTTTTTATTTTAGCGTAAAAAAAGAAAAAGCTAATAATCACACCTATATCATACAGTTGTGAGGATTAAATGTACCACTGCCTTTAAAATTTTTAGCACTGCACCTGACCCGGTAAGTTCTCAACTTCCTTCTATTTGAAAGGAGTAGAATAAATTTTGCCTGGTGGCAAGGAATAAGCTATAAAGAAATTAGTTTAGCCCGTCTTTCCTTCTCCCAAGTTGAAAGGCAAACAATTTTTGGTTGTTTGACTTTTTAACCTCCTAAATTATACAAAATACTATTTGCATGGCTTATGTTGAAGGAAAACAAAATTGATAAAAGGAGTGTGGCTGTACATTTCCTAAATATTTGCTAGTTTAGGGAAGATGGTTCTGATTTGTTTCTCCTTCTAAGTTCATGATCTTGATTATTAGTCCCTCCAGCCACTCAGCCACTGAAGCTAAAAAGAGAAGAGCCGTGTTTGAGATGGGGAAGAGGGAAGTAGAGAGAAGGGAGGTTGAATAGTTGAAGTGGGAGTAGTGGAAAAGAGGAAAAGAGAAGATGACTGCCCAGGTTGATTTGGGGGACTGCACTTAATAGCGTATAGTCCCCAAGACTGGAGAGGCCTAATGGTTCCTGAAGAGCAGAAGCTGTGTCTCAGTCACCCGTATCCTCCACCAACACCCAGCACTGTCCCTGGCATCAAGACGGCATCATCAAATGTGGGTCACTGAGTGTCACCCCAGCACTTCTAGGAGAAAGAGCAGGATTATATAGGCTGAAAGCCCAACCCTGAGTACAAAAGGGGCTTGCTGGGTTTCTAGGGAGAACGAGCCATTCTGTTTTTCTGAATGAGAAGGTGAACATCTGGATGGAGCAGAATATTTAAGAAGTCTCAGAGGGAATGAGGACAAGGAATATGGACAAGAGCAGCAGCCACAAGGGCAGTTGCTGTGGTGACAGCAGCTCCTAAACCGGGTGGCTCATGGCGCTGAGCCACAGTGTGTGAGGCCTTCCTCTTTCGTGATCACCAGGAGCGATGACTGTGGAAGTAGAGCAGGAGGATGTTACACATGGAGTTCCAGCCTTCGAGTTGATGGAAAACTAGCCACACAATGACTGTAGGCTCATTACTTTCCACCTTACTAACTCTCTAAGGCTGGAAACCCAAGAAACTTTTGCTCCCTTTTTGTAATCCAGCAGATAGGTAAAAACTCCATGTTATAAATGAGGAAACAGGCCCAGAGAAGTTAAACAACTTGTCCAAAGGCACAGAGCGAATAAATAGCAAAGCAAGGATTTAATCTTGGACATGATTCTTGAACAAGATCTTTCTGTGGTGCCATAAACCCATGCTATTGGTTAAGCAATTGTAAGAGGTGCAAGTACTATTTTTAAACAAGAAGGCCATACCTATTACTTTATTCCCTGCGTATGCACCCATTTCTGGGTATTCTGGGACATTAAAGTGAAAAACAGGAAGTCTCCACGAAAGAATAAAAAAGGAGAGCAAAGGTTTTTTTTTGGTTTTTTTGGCCATGCCGTGTAGCATGCAGGATCTTAGTTCTACGACCAGGGATCAAACCCGTGCACTCTGCAGTGGAAGCGTGGGGTCTTAGCCCCTGGACTGCCAGGGAAGTCTCTTTATTAATCTAAATGTATAAGCAAGCATATATTGTCTATTATGATCAGGTACATAAGTACACACATATATAGATACAGTGTATACAAAATTATTAATCAGCACCATGCTCAAAATAAATTAGATTTCTACCACCTTTTACTTTTAAAATTATAATAATTGCACTAGGTTATTTATTTTTTTTTTATACAGCAGGTTTCATTAGTCATCAATTTTATACACATCAGTGTATACATGTCAATCCCAATCGCCCAATTCAGCACACCACCATCCCCACCCCCTGGCCACTTTCCCCCCTTGGTGTCCAGACGTTTGTTCTCTACATCTGTGTCTCAATTTCTGCCCTGCAAACCAGTTCATCTGCACCATTTTTCTAGGTTCCACATTTATGCATTAATATACAATATTTGTTTTTCTCTTTCTGACTTACTTCACTCTGTATGACAGTCTCTAGATCCATCAACGGCTCCACAAACGACCCAGTTTCATTCCTTTTTATGGCTGAGTAATATTCCCTTGTACATATGTACCACAACTTCTTTATCCATTCGTTTGTCAATAGGCATTTGGGTTGCTTCCATGACCTGGCTATTGTAAATAGTGCTGCGATGAACACTGGGATGCATATGTCTTTTTGAATTATGGTTTTCTCTGGGTATATGCCCAGTAGTGGAATTGCTGGATCATATGATAATTCTATTTTTAGTTTTTTAAGGAACTTCCATACTGTTCTCCATAGTGGCTGTATCAATTTACATTCCCACCAACAGTGCAAGAGGGTTCCCTTTTGTCCACACCCTCTCCAGCATTTGTTGTTTGTAGATTTTCTGATGATGCCCATTCTAACTGGTGTGAGGTGATACCTCATTGTAGTTTTGATTTGCATTTCTCTAATAATTAGTGATGTTGAGCAGCTTTTCATGTGCTTCTTGGCCATCTGTATGTCTTCTTTGGAGAAATGTCTATTTAGGTCTTCTGCCCATTTTTAGATTGTGTTGTTTCTTTAATATTGAGCTGCATGAGCTGTTTATATATTTTGCAGATTAAGGTTTGTCTGTTGATTCATTTGCAAATATTTTCTCCCATTCTGAGGGTTGTCTTTTCGTCTTGTTTATGGTTTCCATGCCTGTGCAAAAGCGTTGAAGTTTCATTAGGTCCCATTTCTTTATTTTTGTTCTTATTTCCATTACTCTAGGAGGTGGGTCAAAAAAGATCTTGCTGTGATTTATGTCAGAGAATGTTCTTCCTATGTTTTCCTCTAAGAGTTTTATAGTGTCCGGTGTTACATTTAAGTCTCGAATCCATTTGGAGTTTATTTTTGTGTATGGTGTTAGGGAGTGTTCTAAATTCATTCTTTTACATGTAGCTGTCCAGTTTTCCCAGCACCACTTATTGAAGAGACTGTCTTTTCGCCATTGTATATCCTTGCCTCCTTGGTCATAGATTAGTTGACCATAGGTGCGTGGGTTTATCTCTGGGCTTTCTATCCCATTCCATTGATCTATATTTCTGTTTTTGTGCCAGTACCATATTGTCTTGATTCCTGTAGCTTCGTAGTATAGTCTGAAGTCAGGGAGTCTGATGCCTCCAGCTTCTTCATTTTCCCTCAAGACTGCTTTTGCTATTCGGGGTCTTTTGTATCTCCATACAAATTTTAAGATTTTTTGTTCTAGTTCTGTAAAAATTGCCATTGGTAATTTGATTGGGATTGCACTGCATCTGTAAATTGCTTTGGGTAGTATAGTCATTTTCACAATATTGATTCTTCCAGTCCAAGAACATGGTATATCTCTCCATCTTGTTTGTGTCATCTTTAATTTCTTTCATCAGTGTCTTATAGTTTTCTGCATAGAGATCTTTTGTCTCCCTAAGTAGGTTTATTCCTAGGTATTTTATTCTTTTTGCTGCAGTGGTAAATGGGAGTGTTTCTTTAATTTCTCTTTCAGATTTTTCATCATTAGTGTATAGGAATGCAAGAGATTTCTGTGCATTAATTTTGTATCCTGCACCTTTACCAAATTCATTGATTAGCTTTAGTAGTTTTCTGGTGGAATCTTTAGGATTCCCTATGTATAGTACCATGTCATCAGCAAACAGTGACAGTTTTACTTCTTCTTTTCCAATTTGTATTCCTTTTATTTCTTTTTCTTCTCTGATTGCCGTGGCTAGGACTTCCAGAACTATGTTGAATAATAGTGGTGAGAGTGGACATCCTTGCCTTATTCCTGATCTTAGAGGAAATGCTTTCAGTTTTTCACCATTGAGAATGATGTTTGTGGTGGGTTTGTCGTATATGGCCTTTATTATGTTGAAGTAGGTTCCCTCTATGCCCACGTTCTGGAGAGTTTTTATCATAAACGGTGTTGAATTTTGTCAAAAGCTTTTTCTGCATCTATTGAGATGACCATAACGTTTTTACTCTTCAGTATGTTAATATGGTGTATCACATTGATTGGTTTGCGTATATTGAAGAATCCTTGCATTCCTGGGATAAATCCCACTTGATCGTGGTGTATGATCCTTTTAATGTGCTGTTGGATTCTGTTTGCTAGTATTTTGTTGAGGATTTTTGCATCTATATTCATCAGTGATATTGGTCTGTAATTTACTTTTTTTGTAGTATCTTTGGTTTGGTATTAGGGTGATGGTGGCCTTATAGAATAAGTTTGGGAATGTTCCTTCCTCTGCAATTTTTTGGAAGAGTTTGAGAAGGATGGGTGTTAGCTCTTCTCTAAATGTTTGATAGAATTCACTTGTGACGCCATCTGGTCCTGGACTTTTGTTTGTTGGAAGATTTTTAATCACAGTTTCAATTTCATTACTTGTGGCTTGTCTGTTCATATTTTCTATTTCTTCCTGGTTCAGTCTTGGAAGGCTATACCTTCCTAAGAATTTGTCCATTTCTTCCAGGTTGTCCATTTTATTGGCAGAGTTGCTTGTAGTAGTCTCTTAGGATGCTTTGTATTTCTGCGGTGTCTGTTGTAACTTCTCCTTTTTCGTTTCTAATTTTATTGATTTGAGTCCTCTCCATCTTTTTCTTGATGAGTCTGGCTAGTGTTTTATCAATTTTGTTTATCTTCTCAAAGAACCAGCTTTTAGTTTTATTGATCTTTGTTATTGTTTTCTTTGTTTCTATTGCATTTATTTCTGCTCTGATCTTTATGATTTCTTTCCTTCTGCTAACTTTAGGTTTTGTTTGTTGTTCTTTTTCTAGAGCCTTTAGGTGTAAGGTTAGATTGTTTATTTGAGATTTTACTTGTTTCTTGAGGTAGCCTTGTATACCTATAAACTTCCTTCTTAGAATGGCTTTTGCTGCATCCCATAGGTTTTGGATTGTCATGTTTTCATTGTCATTTGTCTCTAGGTATTTTTTGATTTCCTCTTTGATTTCTTCAGTGATATCTTCGTTATTTAGTAATGTATTGTTTAGCCTCCCTGTGTTTGTGTTTTTTACGTTTTTTCCCCTGTAATTCATTTCTAATCTCACAGCATTGTGGTCTGAAAAGATGCTTGATATGATTTCAATTTTCTTAAATTTACTGAGGCTTGATTTGTGACCCAAGATGTGACCTATCCTGGAGAATGTTCCATGCGCACCTGAGAAGAAAGTGCAATCTGCTGTTTTTAGATGGAATGTCCTATAAATATCAATTAAATCTATCTGGTCTATTGTGTCATTTAAAGCTTCTGTTTCCTTATTTATTTTCATTTTGGATGATCCGTCCATTGGTGTAAGTGAGGTGTTAAGGTCCCCCACTATTATTGTGTTACTGTCGATTTCCTCTTTTATAGCTGTTAGCAGTTGCCTTATATATTGAGGTGCTCCTATGTGGGGTGCATATATAATTATAATTGTTATATCTTCTTCTTGTATTGATACCTTGATCATTATGTAAGTGTCCTTCCTTGTCTCCCGTAACATTCTTTATTTTAAAGTATTTTATCTGATATGAGTATTGCTACTCCAGCTTTCTTTTGATTTCCATTTGCATGGAATATCTTTTTCCATCCCTTTACTTTCAGTCTGTATCTTTGTCTGGTTTTGGTATCAGGGTGATGGTGGCCTCATAGAATGAGTTTGGGAGCTCACGCCAAGGAGTGCTTCCCAGAACTTCTGCTGCCAGTGTCCTTGTCCCCATGGTGAGCCACAGCCACCCCCCGCCTCTGCAGGAGACCCTCCAACACTAGCAGGTAGTTCTGGTTCAGTCTCCCCTGGGGTCACTGCTCCTTCCCCTGGGTCCCGATGCGCACACTACTTTGTGTGTGCCCTCCAAGAGTGGAGTCTCTGTTTCCCCCAGTCCTGTTGAAGTCCTGCAATCAGTTCCCACTAGCCTTCAAAGTCTGATTCTCTAGGAATTCCTCCTCCCGTTGCCGGACCCCCAGGTTGGGAAGCCTGATGTGGGGCTCAGAACCTTCACTCCAGTGGGTGGACTTCTGTGGTATAAGTGTTCTCCAGTCTGTGAGTCACCCACCCACCATTTATGGGATTTGATTTTACTGTGATTGCGCCCCTCGTACCCTCTCATTGTGGCTTCTCCTTTGTCTTTGGATGTGGGGTATCTTTTTTGGTGAGTTCCAGTGTCTTCCTGTCAATGATTGTCCAGTAGCTAGTTGTGATTCTGTTGTTCTCGCAAGAAGGAGTGAGAGCACGTCCTTCTACTCCGCCATCTTGGTTCAGGGCCTTGCAGGCTGAAGGGTAAGGAGGGGCTGAATTTCCTAAAGCACAGGCTGGTGGAGGCTCTTTGGGCTGAGCAGGAGCTGGAGCTGGAGCTCAGCAGGAGCGGGAGCCAGATCCCGCGCTGGAGCCTGTAGCCAAGGCAAGAATATCTGCTTCTGGTGTTGCAGCTGCCCGGGAACTTCTCCGAATTTGCACTAGGTTATTTCAAACTCCATAAATTAAAACTGTTTTGATTACATTTTAATCATCCAATATTGTATTTTAAATAAGTCAAAGACACTTTTTCGTACAAAGGATAGAAAATAAGCCCATTATTTATCTTTATAGAAACTTCAAGCAAGTATTATTAGGCTCATCAATTCATGGTCTATTCCCATTGATAAAAAGAAAAATGAGTGATTCTAAAAGTGTAGCCTGATTTTGTTTTTGCTCTTCTAATTCTGAGTTATCCAACCAAGTGATTTATAATTCAGTGAGAAAGTAACAACAGCCATTTAAAATAATATTTTTAATAAAATAGCTACGAAATGGTTTTTCCCGGTTTCTCTTCTTTCTCTTCGTCTTTGGGGGAAAAAGTACCAAGTGAGATCTGCCACTGATGCTTCTATTGAACCAAAGCCACTTTCTCCAGCAGATGATTTGCCATGCAAGGTACAGTAGCATGGTTTTCAATTTCCTTCAAAACAAAAGCTTTTCAGTACGGAGATTAGGTTAAACCTAACAGGATATCAGATCAAATCCTTTTTTTTTTTTTTTTTTGGCTGCATTGGGTCTTCGTTTCTGCACACGGGCTTTCTCTAGTTGTGGTGAGCGGGGGCTACTCTTCATTGCAGTGCACAGACTTCTCATTGCAGTGGCTTCTCTTGTTGCAGAGCACGGGCTCTAGGCATGCAGGCTTCAGTAGTTGTGGTACGTGGGCTCAGTAGTTGTGGCTCACGGGCTCTAGAGCACAGGCTAAGTAGTTGTGGCTCACAGGCTTAGTTGCTCCGTGGCATGTGAGAACTTCCTGGACCAGGGATCAAACCCGTGTCCCCTGCATTGGCAGGCAAATTCTTAACCAGGGAAGTCCCAGATCAAATTCTTACATGCTCAGGACTTTTCAAGTACACAATGGGGAAGTATCTTTGAAGGCATGGGTGGTGACCATAAAAACTGAGAAAGACTCGGCTGGTAAGGGGCTGGAAGAAATAGTAAGTAAACATATAACAATTTTGTTTAAAAAGGGTTAAATGGGAACAAAACAGGCACACATTTGAAAAGGAAACCTCTCTTGAAATCAGTCCCACTATTTATCTAACAAGTTAGAAGTTGTTAACAGGAAAGTACACTGATTCTGCTCCCACCTAGGATGTAGAAAGCTGAAAAAACCATTGTTGCCATTCTAACAAGAAAAAACTAGACAAACCACACAATCATAGCTTTTCTGAACCAATCAGAGAGCTGTCTTAGGACAGCCAAGCAATCTGAAGAAAGAGAGGACTTCCCAGTGAGAGACAGGGATAAGCAGTGGCTGAACTGGGAGGAGGAGACACCAGATACCATGCAAGCAGGTAAGAAGAATTCAGCTAAAATATTTAACAAATTGCCAAAGGTTTAACGTGAGCTAGGACGAAAGTATAGAACCCCTGGGAGCTGCAGACGCAATGGGAATTGGCACAGACTAACAGGCTCTTCACAGACTTTACCAGGTGCTCAAGAAAAACAGAAGCCCAGGCAGGAGACCAGAGAAAGCCGCCATTTGTGATGCATGCTTGGAAAAGAGAGCAGCCACCACTACAAAAAAAAGGCATGAAGCTCTGCGCAGACCCTTCCTCCTTACAGACCAAAGCCATAGGGAGAAGGATAGAAAAACTTGTGGCTCCCAGGGAACAGGTGAAAACCACTGTGACTGAGATCAAGGTAAAAAAACAAACCAAAACCCTCTACTTCTAGGGGAGGAGCAGGAAACTCTCTCCTGCAAAGAACCTGCCAAAATTACTGGCAGAATTTTGCTACCCCAGGGAGGGACAGGATCACTGAGAAAGCCCAAATCCACTGAGACCCAGGACACAGGGCCTGCTAGGACTAAAGCTGGACCTGGGCAGCAGAAAGCCCTCCCCAATCCCCCACTCCAGGACAGCAAGACCCAAGAATGAGGGAAGGGAACAGCAGCCTTCCCATGGCAGAAGGGCAAAAGTGTGCTCAGAGACCCTTCCCCAGTTCAGGCACACAGGGAAGGCTGCAAGCTGAGGATGGAGTAGGAACACTGAAAAAGCCCTCTAGCAACCTAGCTCCTACCCTAATCCAACTACTGAAAACCAAAGTTAAAGAGAAAAATTTGAAGGCAGCCAGAGAAAGAAGACATTAAATGCAGGAGAACATAGATAAGAATTACACACCAGGCTTCTTATTAGACACTGTGCAAACCAGAGGACAATGGAGTGACGTTTTTAAAGTACTGAAAGAAAATAACTGTCAACCCAGGATCCTACACCCAATGAAATATCTTTCAAAAATGAAGAAATTTTTAGAAAACAAAAATGACAGAATTCATTACCAGCAGTCCTGTACTATAAGAAATATTAAAGGAAACTCTACAAGCAAGAGGAGTATATCAGAGAATCCGGTATCATACACAAAGAAATAGATCTACAAAAATAAATGAAGATCTCTGGAAATGGTTAAAATAAAAATAAATAGAAAAACATTCTTTCTCTTATTTTTAATCTCTCCAAAAGATCATTGTCTTTCAAAAAGAAATATAGTACTGGTGTATTGTGGTTTTATTGCAAATATGAAAGTAAAATGAAAACCACAAAGGAGATGAGAGAGAATAATTAGAAGTGTGCTGTTGTTAGGTTCTGAAGCTATATATGACTCAGTATAATTTTTTTTGAAGGCAGACTGTGATTAATTCAATATATATGTTGTAAGCCTTTGGAAAAAAATGAAACAAAAAACATTTTTTTTATTTGGCTGCACTGGGTCTTTGGCTGCAGCATGTGGGATCTTGGGTTGCAAAATGCAGGATCTAATTCCCTGACCAGGGATTGAACCTGGGCCCCCTGCATTGGGAGCATGGAGTCTTAACTGCTGGACCAGCAGAGAAGTCCCTAAACAAAATTTTTAATGGAGATAAAATGGATTCATAAAAACATTCAATTAATTCCAAAGGAGGAAGAAAAAGAGAAAAAAAGAACAAAAGAAATGCAAATCAAAACTACAATGGGGTATCACCTCAGAGTGGTCAGAATGGCCATGATAAAAAGTCTACAAAGAATAAATGCTGGAGAGGATGTGGAGAAAAAGGAACCTTCCTACACTGTTGGTAGGAATGTAAATTGGTAGAGTCACTATGGAGAATAGTATGGAGGTTCCTTTAAAGACTAAATATAGAGCTACCATATGATCCTGCAATCCCACTCCTGGGAATATATCCAGAGAAAACCATAATTTGAAAAGATACATTCACCCCAATGTTCATTGCAGCACTATTTACAATAGCCAGAACATGGAAGCAACCTAAATGTTTATCAACAGATGAATGAATAAACAAGATGTGGTATATTTATACAGTGGAATATTACTCAGCCCTAAAAAAGAATGATATAATGCCATTTGCAGCAACATGGATGGACCTAGAGATTATCATAGTAAGTGAAGTAAGCCAGACAGAAAGACAAATATCATATGATATTGCTTATATGTGGAATCTAAAAAAAAATAAAAATAAAAATGAACTTATATACAAAACAGAAATAGACCCACAGACATAGAAAACAAACTTATGGTTACCAAAGGGGAAAGTGGGGAGGAATAAATTAGGAGTTTGGGATTAACATATACGCACTACTATATATAAAATAGATAACGAACAAGGACCTACTGTATAACTCAGGGAACTGTACTCAATATTTTGTAATAAGCTGTAAGGAAAATGAATCCGAAAAAAATATATATGTATGTATAACTGAATCACTTTGCTGTACACTTGAAACTAACACAATGTTGTAAGTCAACTATACTTCAATTTTTAAAAAAAGAAACCTTAAAAAAAGATAAGAAATAAAAAAATTTAATTTGTACTGCTAAAAAAACAAAAAGAAGAAACAAAGAACAGAGGGGACAAATAAAAAACAAGTAGCAAGATTATATATTTAAACCCAATAATCACATTAAATATAAGTAGTCCAAATAAATGAATTAAAAGATTGTCAGACTGTATAAAGAGCAATTATTATCTATAAAAAGCTCACTTCAAATAGAAAAGATAGACAATTAAAAGAAAAAGAATGGAAAAAGATATATAGGCATACCTCATTTTATTACACTTCACAGATACTGCATTTTTTCCAAATTGAAAGTTTGTGGTAAACCCCACATCAAGCAAATCTATTGGCATCCTTTTTCCAACAGCATTTGCTCACTTCATGTCTCTGTCACATTTCGGTAATTCTCTCAGTATTTTAAGCTTTTTCATTATTATTGTTATATTTGTTATGGTGATCTGTGATCTTTTTTGTTTGTTTGTTTAACGCGGGCCTCACTGTTGTGGCCTCTCCCGTTGCGGAGCACAGGTTCCGGATGCACAGGCTCAGCGGCCATGGCTCACGGGCCCAGCCGCTCCGCGGCATGTGGGATCCTCCCGGACCGGGGCACGAACCCGCGTCCCCTGCATTGGCAGGCAGACTCTCAACCACTGCGCCACCAGGGAAGCCCGATCAGTGATCTTTGAAGTTGCTATTGTAATTGTTTTGGAGTGCCACAAAACATGCCCATGTGAGATGGCGAAATTAATTAATAAATGTTGTGTGTGTTCTGACTGCTCCACCCACCAGCCATTCCCCCATCTCTCTCCCTCTCCTTGGGCTCCCCTGTTCCCTGAGACACAGCAATATTGAAATTGTTAGGCTGATTAATAATCCTACAATGACCTCTAAGTGTTCAAGTGAATAAAAGAGTTGCACATCTCTCACTTTAAATCAAAAGCTAGAAATGATTAAGCCTAGTGAGGAAGGCATGTCGAAAGCTAGGCCTCTTGCACCAAACGGCCAAATAGCCAAGTTGTGGATGCAAAGTAAAAGTTCTTGAAGGAAATTGAAAGTGCTACTCCAGTGAACACACAAATGATAAGAAAGAGAAACAGCCTTATTGCTGATAGGGAGAAAGTTCTAGTGATCTGGATAGAAGATCAAACCAGCCACAACAGTCACTTCGGCCAAACTTAATTCAGAGCAAGGGCCTAATTCTTTTCAATTCTATGAAGGCTGAGAGAGGTGAGGAAGCTGCAGACGAAAAGCTTGAAGCTAGCAGAGTTTGGTTCATGAGGTTTAAGGAAAGAAGCTGTCTCTACAACATAAACATGCAAGGTGAGAGAGCAAGTGCTGATGCAGAAGCTGCTGCAAGTTATCCAGAAGATGGAGCTAAGATAATGAACGAAGGTGGCAACACTAAACAGATTCAATGTAGATGAAATAGCCTTCTGCTGGAAGAAGATGCCAGCTAGGACTTTCATAACTAGAGAGGAGAAGTCAATGCCTGGCTTCAAAGCTTCAAAAGACAGGCTGATTCTCTTGTTTAGGGCTAATGCAGCTGGTGAAGACATGAAGCCAATGCTCATTTACTATTCCAAAATCCCTAGGGCTTTTAAGAATTATGCTAAATCTATCGTGCCTGTGCTCTACAAATGAAGCAAAGGCTGGATGACAGCGTGTCCTTTTACAACATGATTTACTAAATATTTTAAGCCTACTGTTTGAGAGGTTTGAGAGAATTGACTTCAATTTTGGGCCTCTCACTGCTGAGGCCTCTCACGTTGCAGAGCACAGGCTCCGGACGTGCAGGCTCAGCGGCCATGGCTCACGGGCCCAGCCGCTCTGCGGCATGTGGGATCCTCCTGGACCGGGGCACGAACCCATGTCGCTTGCATCGGCAGGCGGACTCAACCACTGCGCCACCAGGGAAGCCCTTGAGTTCAATTTTGAAAGAAGTACTTCTGTGGGTAAAATGCTATCAAACAGCATTGCATGCTACAGAGAACTAGTTCCTGAAAGAGTCAATAGATGTGGCAAACTTCACTGTTGTCTTATTTTAAGAAATTGCGACAGCCACCCCAGCCTTCAGCAAAGACCACCCTGAACAGTCAGCATCCACCAACATTCAGGTGATACCCTCCACCGGCAAAAAGATTATGACTCTCTGAAGGCCCAGATAATGATTAGCATTTTTTGGCAATAAAGTATTTAAAAATTAAGATTGTACATTATTATTATTATTATATTTATTTATTTTTTGGCTGCATTGGGTCTTTGTTGCTGCACGCGGGCTATCTCTAGTTGCAGCGAGCGGGGGCCACTCTTCACTGCGGTGCGGGGCCTTCTCATTTGCAGTGGCTTCTTTTGTTGCGAAGCATGAGCTATAGGCGCGCGGGCTTCAGTAGTTGCAGAATGCAGGCTCTAGGGCATGTGGGCTTCAGTAGTTGTGGCACACGGGCTTAGCTGCTCCACGGCATGTGGGATCTTCCTGGATCAGGGATCAAACCCATGTCCCCTGCACTGGCAGGCAGATTCTTAACCACTGCGCCACCAGGGAAATCCCTATTATTTTAGACATATGCTATTACACACTTAACCGATTACAGTCTATAGTGTAAACATAACTTTTATATGCACTGGGAAACCAAAATATTTGTGTGACTTGCTTTATTATGTTCACTTTGTTGTGGCGGTCTGGAACTGATTCCACAGGCTTTCCAAGGTATGCCTGTATCATGCAAACACTAAGAAAGAGAAAGCTGGAGTTGTAAATCAACTATACCTCAATTTTAAAATTAATTAATTTTTTAAAAAGGAAATTAAAAATAAAGAGAAATCTGGTGTATCTACATTAATATAACAGTTAACATTAGAATAAGGAATGTCACAAAGGATAAAAAGGGACACTACTGATAAAGGGGTCGATTCATCAAGAACTATAACAATTCTAAGGATGTATGTACGTCACAACACAGGTGCTAGAAATGGAAAGAACTGAAAGGAGAAATTTAAAAATTCACAGTTGTAGTTAGAGACTTCAATTTTTTTTTTTTTTTTGCCACACCGCACGGCTTGTGGGATCTTAGTTCCCCAACCAGGGATCAAACGCGGGCCCTCGGCAATGGAAGTATGGAGTCTTAACCAGCGGATTGCCAAGGAATTCTCAAGACTTCAACATTTTAATTAATAGAACAACTACACAGAAAAATCAGTAAGGTTACAGAAGACCTGACCACCTTATCAATCAACTTGGTCTGACATTTACAGAAAAATCCATCCAATGATAAAATATATTCTTTTCGTTTAATATTTTACTTAGACTTTACTTATCAAAGTCTAATATTAATTAGAACCTTTACTACCTCCCAGATAATCAAAGAATCTTTGTATCCTTTAGCTCTTCTTAACCTTCTTCCATCTTTTCTTTGTTTTTAATATTTTTTTATTTTGGCTGCTCTGGGTCTTAGTTGAGGCACACACGATCTTCGTTGTGGCATACAGATTTCTTAGTTGTGGTATGCAGGCTTCTTAGTTGAGGCATGTGAACTCTTAGTTGCAGCATGCATACGGGATATAGTTCCCCAACCAGGGATCAAACCCCAGCCCCCTGCATTGGGAGCATGGAGTCTTACCCACTGGACCACCAGGGAAGTCCCATCCTTCTTCCATTTTATGTGCTATCCTTGAGGGTTTTAACTCCATATATATTTTAGACCTTATAGAACATTGTTATTGTTTTATAGTGATTATTTACCTTTCTGATGCATTTATATTTTCCATTGTTCTTTATTCTTTCCTGCATCTCTGAGATGCCATTTGGTATCATTTTCTTTTCGCTTAAAGAACACTCTTTAGTGTTTCCTTTTAGTGCCAGTTTGGTGATGACAAAAATCAATTTTCATTTCTTAGACACATAAGATGCTTTTAATGAACCATCATTCCTGAAAAATATTTTCATTAGGTATAGAGTTCTGTGATAGCAATCAGTTATTTTGTTTCAGCAGTTTAATTCTCTCTATTGTTTTTAGTTTCTTATTTCATTTAATCTTTTAGCAGTTTGCCTATGGTGTACCTAGGTGTGATTTTGCATTTATCTTGCTCAGGAATTATAGGGCTTCAGTCCCATTCGTTTCCCTTATGAGGCACTAATTATATGGATGTTAGATCTCTTCACCACATCCTGTTTCTTTCATATTTCTCATCCTTTTGTCTTGCTGTGCTTCAGTGTAACAATTTTCTTCTAACCTATCATCCACTTTTTGAAACTCCTTTTAACTGTCTATCCAGCATCTAAACCCATCCCCTGTATTCATAATTTATTGTATTTTTCAGTTCTAGAATTTCCATCTGATTCTTTTTTTTTTAATTTTAAGAGATCCTGTTTGGGAATTCCACATTTTGTTTGGGAATTACATAAAATTAAACATTTAAAGAATTTTGGTAATTCCCTGGTGGTCCAGTGGTTAAGGCTCGGTGCTTTCACTGCCATGGCCTGGGCTCAATCCCTGGTCGGGGAACTAAGATCCTGCAAGCTGCATGGTGTGGCCAAAAATAAATAAATAAAAGATCTTGTTTGGCAACTCAATTAGCTGTAATTTCTGTAATTTGTTTCTGTTGTCTTTTCTGTGGGTTTTTGGTCTGTCTCTTGGTATACTAGGTTATTTTTTAAAATTAATTAATTAATTTATGGCTGCATTGGGTCTTCGTTGCTGCGCACGCTTTCTCTAGTTGCAGTGAGTGGAAGCTACTCTTCGTCGCAGTGCGTGGGCTTCTCATTGTGGTGGCTTCTCTTGTTGCAGAGCACGGGCTCTAGGTGCTTGGGCTTCAGTAGTTGTGGCACATGGGCTTAGCTGCTCCACAGCATGTGGAATATTCCCGGAGCGGGGATCGAACGCGTGTCCCCTGCATTGGCAGAATTCTTAACCACTGTGCCACCAGGGAAGTCCCTAAAATAAATCATTTTAAAGTACATAATTCCGTGGCACTTTGTATATTCATAACGTTGTACAACCACCACATCTATCTAGTTCCAACTCATTTCCAACATCCCAAAAGAGAACTTGATATTCATTAAGCAGTCATTTCCTTTCCCTCAACTCAAAACAGCCTTGGCAACCACCAATCTGTTTCTATGAATTTACCTATTCTGGATATTTCATAGAAATGTAAACATACAATATATGAATTTCTACATCTGACTTTTTTCACACAGCATTATATTTTCAAGATTTATCCACACAGTAGCATGTATCAGTGCTTCATTCTTTTCTATGGCTGAGTAATAATCCATTATATGTATATAACGTATTTATCCATTCATATGTTGATGGACACTTGGATTGTTTATACCATTTAGCTCACAGTGCTAACATGAACATTTGTGTGGATAATTTTTTTCTTTTCTCTTGGGTAGATACCTAGGAGTAGAGTTGCTGGGTGAAATGGTGATTCTACATTTAACTTGTTTATGAACCACCAAACTTTTTAACCAGTGGCTGAACCACTTTACATTCCCACAGGCAATATATGAGGGTTCCCATTGAACAGCTTCACCGCGACTTGTCATTTTCTGTTTTTACTATAGCTATCCTTGTGGATGTAAAGTGATATCTCATTGTGGTTTTGATTTGCATTTTCCTGAAGACTACACTTGCTGCTTTCAAGATTCTGTCTTCAGTTTTAACAGTTTGTCTTGTGATCTCTTTGAGTTTATCCTGTTTGGATTTATTGAGCATCTTGGATGTGTAGATTTGAGTGTTTTAACAAATCTGAGAAGTTTTCAGCCATTATTTTGTCAAGTACTGTCTGCCTCTTTCTCTCTCTCCTATTCTTTTGGTACTCTTTTTGTAAATATTGGTGTGCTTCATTGTGCTCCACGTGTCTCTTAAGTTCTACTTTTTCCTTCATTCTTTTCCCTTTTTGCTTCTTCAATTGGACAATTTCAATTGACCTAGCTTCAAGTTCACTGGCTTTCTACTGCCTGATCATATCTATATTGGAAGCCTCTAGTTATTTTTTTCATTTATCTTACTTTTCAGCTCCAACTTTGTATGGTTCCTTTTTATGGTTTCTTCACGGATATCCTCTATTTGTTGAGACATTTTCCTACTGGATTCCTTTAGCTCTTTCAGCATATATGAGACAGTTGATTTAAAGTCCAAAGTTTGTGCTCCCTCGGGGATGGTTTATGTTCATTTCTTCTGTGAATGAGCCATACTTTCTTCGCATAATTCCTAGTTTTTGTTGAAAATGAACATTTGAATATTGTAATAGGGTAACTTTGGAAATCAGATTCTTCATGCTTCGGGGTTTGTTTTTGTTCCTTGCTGTGGGCTGTAGCAATTTATTTAGTGACTTTTCTAAACTATTCTTTTGTAAAGTCTCAATTCTTTGACTTACGTAGTCTCTAAAGACTTTTTTGCTTGTGTTCAGCTAGTGTGTTGACAGATTTTCTTGAATGCTAGTAGCCAAAAAATAAATATATAAAACAAGAATTAAAAGAAAAAAAAAAAATCCTCCCAGTCTTTGTAGGTTGGTTGTGTTGGAGCACTCCTTTAAGTGCTTAGCTAGGTCATTTTAAATCAGCTTAGCCTTCACTTCCTGCTTGTCCTGAGCCTAGAGTTCAGCCAGCAGTGAACACTTAGGTCTTCTCAGGTCTTTTCTAACCATGCAGCTTGGCCTAACTGATGGCTTTCTCAGCTCCCTAGTAAACACTGTTGTTTTTGAGTAGCCTAACTTCCCTAGGAAATTCTCTCCCAGTTTTTCCTCTCAGGCTTTAGGCACTCCTTTATTTACCTCAACTGTAATCCTTTGCCAAAGGTGGCAGCAGGTTGTTCATTTGCCTTACAATATTTCTGAGAAATACCTGCCATTTTTCCACCCTGAGTTCTGAGTTACATGAAACAAAGGAAAGTGCCTTGCTTCAGTCCTTCAGGTTGGCTTAGACAGGTTTCAACAAACAACTTTCTGAGATTAAGATCTCCTCTGCTCCTTCATGACCAGGGAACAGGGTCTCACTCTTTGAGAACGATGGGCTTCTGCATGTCTTCAAGACCACCACAGAGCTGGGAAGGGGAATGTAACAAGGGCAAGTAAAACACCAAAAAGCTTTCCTAGTTTTTAAGTTACTTTGTTCTTGATTCAACATTTGCTTCCAAGTTCTGACAAAATTGTTTCTGAATGTTTCTGCCTCTGAGGAGGAATGGGTCCTTGAAGCTACCTACTCTGTTTTTGCTGAGGGTTATTTTTTGAGTCCTTGACATTGTATATTAAAATTTACAGGGCTTCCCTGGTGGCGTGGTGGTTGGGAGTCCACCTGCCAATGCAAGGGGCGTGGGTCCATGCCCCGGACCGGAAGGATCCCATGTGCCACGGAGCGGCTGGGCCCGTGAGCCATGGCCGCTGGGCCTGCACGTCCAGAGGCTGTGCTCAGCAACGGGGGAGGCCACGACAGTGAGAGGCCCGCGTACAACAACAACAACAAAAATTTACAGAGCTAATTTAAGGCTCTGGATGTTAAAATTCTCCAGATTTATTTTTGCTTCTGTCAGGCCGTTCAACCAGTTGCATTAGCATTCCTAGATAACTTTAAAACTTAGGGAATGAGATGACTTAAAGCTGGACTTCAGGCCCTGTGAGGCCCAATCTGTTTTTCATTAATCTTACACTAAATCATAGCCCCTTCAAGTGCAACTGAAAGCCGGGATGTTTACCAAGGCCCTTCTTCCTTGCTGGTACTTCGGTAGAAGTTTATTTTAGGAATTTTAATACAACTGGCTTAACTCTGTAAACATACCCATTGTCAAATAAGAAATAATGAGACAAATAAGTTAATGTAGAAACCAAATTTATTAATCATGGATTTAATGAGGGTAGCTTATATTTTTAGATATTATCCATAGCTTATGTTGACATCTGATTTTGCAGAGAAATTATATGATCATTTTCATTAAGATAATTAGTACTCTGCAAGGCAAACTTAGTTCCCTGAAGTAGCAGATTTTCCAACTCTCCAACAGGGTTTGGTTTTACTTAGCTATCAGAATCAAATCTGAATTTATACACTTAAACTTGATGTGTGTAAAAAATTTATTCTTCACATATATTCCTTCTAAGTGCTCTGGTTCTTCATGCTGAAACATCCCAACTTCCAGAAATTTGGCTGCCAGATCAAAATTGTCAGGGCCCTTCTAATAAGGGTTAAGATTTCAAGAGCGAAAAATATATACACACATATTTTATTATATACAAAGAATAACAAAAAGTTTTACCAGGTAAACAAAAGAATATAAATGATAGTCATAATTAATAGCTTCAAAAAGCACTTAAACACTTTGACCTTTTGCACAAGATACAGGCTTCAAAATAGGGTCACATAGCCATTAATCAGAACTCCAGGTAGTTCTCTCATAATAGCAATCTATATTCTGGAGAAGATGGCTTTTTATGAACTCTGTGGGGACTAATGTGTTAGGCCTCATAAAGGAATGAAATGCTTTCATATCTAGGGGGAAACAAATTAAAATATTGAAGGAAGGGATACTTCTAGGGTTGTGTTTATTGTTGACAGCAGTTTTAGAGATAACCACAGCAAAGTGTAAAAGATTTCTAGGTAAAATTCTGGCTATCCCATAATAATAATGGATACCATTTTGTAGCTCTACAAATGGTTTGGTGACAAAAAAAGGGAGAAAGTTTGCTGAGAAGGCAGAATGAAACAGTCTAGGGAAGGAGGTAAGCAAATATAAACATAATTAAATCATACAAAGAAAAGAAAGGATATGGTCCTTCCTAAAACCATGCGCTGGTGATATTTACCTATATAAGTTCAAGCCTAAAAGAACACTGCAGCTTCTATATATCTGCTATTTAGTAATATACTAGAAAAATATTTTTCATTTGTTATGAAAGAGCTATTTTATATCAAAAGCTAGAAATACATATTTACTCAATGCAAATCCCAAATGAAACCCAACTTAATATACAGTAAACTACAGCAATGACAGAAAACATGGGTAGATAATAAATTCAACTAAATTTACAGTACTGCCTTGATATTTTCTACTCATTTTTAATCTATACACAAGGCTCAAGTTCTGGGGTTACACGTTTTATTTTTCATTTTTCTTAGAAAGTAAAATTACCAGTCCTCAAGTTAACTAAAAATTGTTCTGGGCTCGTAGAGGTAATCTGCTCTTCGTAACAGATTGCTCTATAGTTTCTTCTACTTTAGACCTCTCCAGCGGATTAATGCCTCTGTTTTCTTTATCTTTTCCATGTGATTTTTTATGCTGTGGATTTAAGGGGGAAAATTAAGTCAATATAAAGTAACATCTGATACATGTTAATCATATTCTATTTTCAAAGTTCTCTGGTTTATAGGCAAGAAATTAGGTGTGGAAAACTTCAGAAAACACTCAGCACAAATTTGAGCCAACAATTTGGCAAGTAGAAATGAATGCTTTCTTCATTTTATCACCAAGAGGGGGATGAAAGAAATATTAATTTTCTGTATGATTTTCCAAGGAATAATTACACATTTTACTGTAGGGCAATGGTTCTCAGTAGGGAGATTTTGCACCCCAGGGGACATTTGGTACTGTCTGGAGACATTTTTGGTTGTTACAACTAGGTGGTTGCTACTGGCTTCTAGTGGACAAAAGCCAGGGAAGCTGCTAAACGTAATACATAGGACAGGTCACCACAACAAAGAATTATCCAGCTCAAAATGTCAATAGTGTGGCTGCTAGAAATCTTGCTCTCGGGAAACAAAGATTTGTTATTGTACAAAAATGGTAATTCTGGGAATTCTCTGGTGGTCCAGTGGTGAGGAGTCCGTGCTGTCACTGTTGAGGGCCTGGGTTCAATCCCTGGTCAGGGAACTAAGATCCTACAAGAGGTGCAGTGTGGGTGAAAAAAAAAAAAAAAAAGGCAATTCTATTTTAAGCACAGAATCTGATATACAGGGTACCTCAAGGCACTTTTTATTTAAGTTGTATCTTATCTTTTAAAAAACTTATTTCATATTTCTCATTTGGAAATATTTCATTGGAATCCTTGTACTTGCCCTTAGAGAGGCTTTAAGTAAACTGACGACTTTCATTGTAGACCCACTCATCAATTCTTAGACAAATCATAAACCAACTTTAAAGTTTTTAACCCAGAAAATTTCCCCATATCAGACTGCTATCAGAGTAAAAATAATTTCTGGACTTCAGCTAAAGGTCTAAAATCCAATCCCAAGTCTTTTCTGGTACTATAGGAACTTCTTTGCCATAGCCGAACCACTAAGCCTGGCCTTCAAAACATCATAAACTTTAATAACGAAAGGATTTCCAAACAGGGATTAAGTAGTCACTGAGGTTCCCTTCTCTTAACTTTCCCCCTTTTCTTAACTTTATAAGATAGAAGAGAGGGTCAATAAATAGAAAGAAATATATCTAGAGTTTTCTAATAGTAAAGAATGAAGCAAAAGGTAGGAAGACTTTGGAGATAAAACTGCCTTGATGCAGACAGAGAGGAATTTAATAAAATCTGAACTAGAAGTTTTAACAGCTTAAATCAGGGATGGAGAATCTTTAGATCTTGGTGGAAAGACCTGCAGGTCTATTAAAGACAGGTACAAGCATATACATATCAGAAGCAGTGCTTCAACTATAAAATGTAGACATCAATGTCCTATGTAAGTAAGGAAATCCTTACCTCACAGACTGTCTAGGCTCATGACTTCAAATTAGTGGGAAAGATGTAGATAGTTTACAGTGCCATACTCCCAACAGTGATGAAAAGGTGATAGGAGAGGGCATGGGATTTAAACACACAAGATCAAGGCAGGAGGCTACGTGGGGGAATAGTGAATAGGAGAAAAGCCTCAAGTTGGAGAATCAGTCATTTAACAGAGAGGCATTCAGTCTCTCAATCTTTTAAACTTCTTAGCCTTCAAAGTCTGATCATAGACAGAGACAGGCTCCAGGACTTCCATGTCAAAGGTGGAGGGAAGAGAAAAATGACTGTTTTTAGTATCATTCTGAGTATGTAGGAAGCAGAAAAGGGATAAATATAACAGCAGAATATTACCAGCTAAGGATGGCATTAAGTCATATTTTGCCTTTATTTATCCTACCAAAAACCCCTAATCGATTATCATACTTGTGTAAATAATTTAAATCAGAAAAGTTAACAAGCCATCCCAAAGGAATGACTGAAATATTTTTTCTATTCCACCCACCAAGAGTAATGCCTTTATACTGAATAGCAAATGACTGACTTACATCAGATGTGGAAAGGTTATCTGATAGGATATAATCAGGTACCTGGAAAAACGGAACCCCACAACTTGATGAACAATCCAAACTAGTGTCTACAGATGGCTCTTGACTTAGAGGTTCTTCAACAGTGTGCACCAGAACTGCCTTTTCTTCATCCAAGTCCTAAAATAAGAAGCTGATGAGTGATTAAGTCCCAGGGCTTAAAAACCTTCACACAAGTAAAGGCAGTTTTCTTCTTTGAAAATAACACAATGTCCATTACATAAAAGTTAAACCTCAACAAAATCAGTAGGAAGTCTACAAAGTAATGAAAATAATTCCTATTATGTTTTCATATAGAGAAGTACCTATAATAAAATGTTAAATATGGTAATCTCAGAATAAAGAGATTACAGTTTATTTTTTACCTTCTTTGTTACTCTCCAATTTCCCAACTTTTCTATAATCACTATAGTTAAGGGCACAAATTGTGGAGGTAGGTTCTAATTCCAGCTCCATCCTTGTGACTTAGGACAAGGTAATTCTTAGTTTCCTCACCTTTTAAAATGGGGATAGTACTAGCATTCACCTTATAGAGTTATTGAGACAATTGAGTAAATATATATGTAAAGTGTTTAGAACAGTGTCGGGCACATAATCAGCATAACATAAACATTGTCTATTATAATTATCTCTAAGTCTAATCATAAAAAATGGCCCAATTAAAAGAAACAGGCTTAGCAGTCAACTATCCTTAATGAGACAGGGTAGGACTGAAGGGCAAAGAATAAAATTCTTCTCGTGAAGATGATGACATCAAGAGTTTATGGGAGGGACTTCCCTGGTGGTGCAGTGATAAGACTCCACACTCCCAATGCAGGGGGCCCGGGTTCGACCCCTCGTCAGGGAACTAGATCCCACACGCATGCCGCATCTAGGGAGCCCACGAGCCGCAACTAAGGAGGCTGCCTGCCGCAGCTAAGACCTGGCACAACCTAAATAAATAAATTAATTTTTTTTTTTTTTAAAGAGTTCATGGGAGAGTTCTAAAATTATGATGCCTAAAATAAATTTTACCTGACTGGTCTCTTCTTTGTTGTTTTCTGAACAGTTTAGCATCATTAACAGCTCAGGCTGTTTCCTTTTCAACTGATCAAGGAGCTGTTCACGTGGCTGGGTTCTCACCAGTGCTGATGGGTATAAATAATTTTTCCTCTGTGGTGTCATACCTTTAGTAGACATAATATAAGTGGTAAAAATTGAAGTGTGGGATATGAGTAAGGTATTTTCTTTAATGCTAGAACTTATACCTCCCAATAAGTCTTTGTCTTCCAAAAACAGAACCATTGCCACATATGAGAATCAGTCTTGCTATCTGTCAGGCATATGTTGCTTAAAATATTTCCTAACTTGACAACTGATCTTAAATAGACTCAACCATTTTCAAGATTCCACCTACACCAAAACATGAAATTTTCCATCTCTGAGCACGTATAGATGTATTGTGGGCTCTAAAACGATTCAGAGTGCTCTGAGGAATGGCAGCATGATCAGTTTGACAGGGATAATCATTTCACTAAATTTGGTGGTAGCTAAATATTAACCAGTTACATTTCTTTATAGTAACTCATGCTCTCATAATTTACACAGGCACTTGCCTTTTCACTTAATATTTATATTCCTAATTTCATTGAAAAGTGGACAATAAATATCAAGAGTCTTGGGGAAAAAAAACTGACATCCTTTAGTGCCATCCTCTTTTATAATTGCTAAAAAAAAAAAAAAAGCTTTGAAGTGTAATTTACACACCACAAAATTCACTCAGTGATTTTTACTAAACTTACAGGGTGTGCAACCCCTACCACAATCTAATGAATAACTCAATTATTCATCCTGTGTGAAACAGTTTGTTACACCTTCTTTCATGAAGGCATCCCTGAATCATTATAGCCTACACTGATCCTTGCCATCTCTGACCTCCCAAAACGGTAATTCCTAAATGCCAATCTAACAGTCATGACAAAATGAGAAGTACACATAAGAAAATGCGCAATGTGGTAAGCTCTGCATTAAACTAGATTTATTTAATTACATTCCTCCACTATTTTTGGTATTAAAATGTCCTTTTATAAACAGTGCTAGATAGATGGTTGTTTTTCTTTTTATTTGCTTTTAAAATGTGCTCTCTTAACCAAAGCCAGTTCCTGAATGTTTGTAAACTTTTACTGAATTATGATGCCCAAGTGTTTGGGCGTATATGTCATATGCATCATTTAATGCTTGATCAAAGCTATTTTGGGGTTCTAATTTTTCCATATTTGAGTTGATCAGAGTGAGATGGCAAATTCCTATCAGGCAATGGCAGGACCTTGTTTTTCTGAACATCTAGCACTGTATACAGTTGAATTCAACTTCAAAAAATTTAACAATTCCATTTCCCTTTTAAAGTACCTGTTGGGATATCCAGTTTCAGATCCTGCTGCAGAAAGCAATTAAGCTTAGTCAAACCAATTTTTACGGTTTTATTAAGTTCTTGACTTTGTGTCATTAATTCTTCTTCATCAATAGTTATCTGACCAAGAAGAATGTTATGCTGGTTCTCATTAGCTGCTTTATGTCCAATTAATTTTTCAGTAATCTCTGAACTTGAAGCCTCACAATCTTGTTGTACAACCTGTAAATGATGCAAATGAGACTTCATTATTAAAATCAAAGTTGTCAGTGCTTTATGCAATATTTAACTTCTCCTTACCTTGAAATTTTCCATAATAAAAGTTTTAGAAACTGCAAAAGTAGAAATAATAATAATAACCCCTTTATATTCACTCCCCAGCCTCAACATTTATTACTACATGGGATATAGATCAAACAAGATTGGCCACTTACTCCTGCTCTGCACCAGGATTATTTTGAAGCAAACCTTATATCATTTCATCCATTTACTTCAGCATACTTCTCTAAGAGTTAAGAGCTTCTTAAGACCACTCTCACTTCTAAAAAATTTAACATTGATTTCTTTATATCAAATGTCTAGTCAGTGTTCAAATTTCACCAATTGTCTGTTTTTCAGACTTGTTTTGTTTGAATCAGAATTCATCATTATATTTGGCTGATATGTCTTAATTGACTATATAATTTATCATCCAAACTGAGATATTCTCAGAGTAAAAAGGGCCATTAATAGTAATAACCCCAGTGCAATAGATATAAACAAGGACTATCCCAGGAAAACCGGGGCTTAAGGCCCTCTAGTCTTAACTCCTTCTTGATATAAGTTATCCTTCCTCATACTTTTCTCCTTGAAAAAAATTTTCATTGAAGAAACCAGGTCTTTGTGCTCTACTGAATATCTCAATTTCTGGATTTTGTCAATTGCATCTCTAAGCTGTTATTTTCACATGTTCATCTGTCCTCTGTATTTTCTACAAATTAGTTAGATCTAAAGGCTAAATAAGGTTTTAACTTTTGGGCAAGAATATTTCATAGGTGGTACTGAAAGCACATAATGCCTGGTCGTGTCTCTCACATTAGGATTAATCAGTGTGGGGAACCCCCTGGTGGTCCAGTGGTTATAGGACTCCACGCTTTCACTACCGAGGCCCTGGGTTCAATCCCTGGTCGGGGAAATAAAATCCCAAAAAAGAAGACTAATCTGTGTGTTAGAGTGCGGTCACCCTCTTAATTATAAACATCTCCTTCAGCTTTTGATCAAATGGTGTAAGCAGTCATTAATGTCCACAGGGATTATTTCACTAAGGGTTGCAAAATTGTGATAACCTAATTCTGTCATTTCTTCTGCATTTTATTAGCTGGGATTCTTCTTTGAAACAGTTTTCTTCATCCATTACCCTGTTGAACCAAGACAGAGTTCTTTCAGGAAAGACAGATGGATGCTCAATTGTTTCCCTTTATTTACCACTTCTCAGAATCATTTCTTGCTTCCCTAGCGTGATCCAAAGGAGATTAATGAAATTTTTATGAATTCATCAATTTTAACATATTTGACACATCTTAATCTATTGTAGCAATTACTCTTTTTGATGCTCAAATTGTACCACCTTTAAACAGGGGAGTGTCATCAAGTTGGCTCCTAAGTCTTTCTGACACAGCCCCACTAATCTTTAACAGCTTCCTCACTTTCTGGTATGACAAGATCTGTAGGCTCATCTGGTACACTTCCTGCTCCAAACCTGAAATTACCTATTTCTCCACTAGTCATGGTTCCTTTTAGTGAAAATAGCTTATATAGCTTAAAATACTTAAATTCTTTTACCTAATTCCTGAGAATATTAGTGTAATCATTTTATTGCACAGAAGAAAAACCAAGCCACAAAGGGCTCATGCAAGTGTTAAGTTCAAGCAAACCCACAAATCTATCAGATATCTTCTGAGTAACCAGAACAATATCCAAAATAATTAAAGCAATAACAGGTTTGAATGTACCTGGAAAAAAGTAAAAAGCATACATAGGTGAAAAGTATTATATATCAAAAGATGGGGTGCTCTTAACTGAAGGAACTAACAAGTCAAAAACCACAGATAGATATAGGACAGATCAGATAAATGTTAAATAATTTGAAGATCTAGGAAACATATGTGAAACAAGATCATATATAAGCATACCAACTGTTACACTTAAAATTTTAAGTCATTAATTATATTTTAGGGGCTTCCCTGGTGGCGCAGTGGTTAAGAATCCGCCTGCCAGTGCAGGGGACACGGGTTTGAGCCCTGGGCCGGGAAGATCCCACATGTCGTGGAGCAACTAAGCCCTTGCGCCACAACTACTGAGCCTGCACTCTAGAGTCCGTGAGCCACAACTAGTGAAGCTCGCGCTCCACAACAAGAGACACCACCACAATGAGAAGCCTGCGCACCGCAACGAAGAGTAGCCCCCGCTCGCTGCAACTAGAGAAAGCCTGCGTGCAGCATCGAAGACCCAATGCAGCAAAACAAAAACAAAAACATTATACTTTAATATATCATGTGTTTTGAAACCAATTCTTAGCCAAGAATATTTAATTTTCTGATAATCACTATTCTCCCCAAAGGAGGTTCCAGTTATAAAGTTATTACCTTCAATAAATTCTGAAGTTCCTCTTCCCTTTTATTTAAGCAAGATACCCACTGTTCAGAAAAATAAAGTGTGCTTGTGTTCAGAGCCTCACATCTCTGTTCAGTCTCTTGAGATATTATTTCAAGGTTGCTACTGAGTTTATCACAGTGTTTCTCAGACTCTTCAACCAGTTTTGTACCTTCCTGGTTAAAATGTCTGAGTTCCGCTGACAAGTCATCAAAATCAGCACCAAATTTTTCACTGTGAGAAATTGTTTTGCTGATTATATCTTTAGATTTCCTATAGGAAAAGAGAATAACACTGTTAACTTGAAAAACTAAGACTCAAAGGATACATAACTTGCCCAAGATCACACAGCTCAAAAATGGCACATTCAAACCTAAGCAGTCTAATTCCAGAGCCCAAGCCCTTAATTGTCTTTTCACAGCAGACTGACATCACATCTACAACTAAATGACCTTTGAAAATATCTCTTTTCTTATAAAACTTTTTCCAGATATGACACTTTACTTTGTACCTCTTAGAATATTAACTATATGGCTATTAAAATGAACTCTGCCCATGTGTTTTACTCCTCCTACTAGATTATGGTACTTAAGGACACCTCCTACAGCCTCTAGCCTCTAGTTTAGTCCCTAAACTGTCCACAATCAGTTAGTTATTCTGTTCTTACGCAGTTTTGCCTTGCCTATGATACAAAATAAATCATAAAAATTATAAATATTATAAAACAAAGTCAACTATAAAGGTACCTAATAATTAAAAGAAAATTATATTGGGGTGAGACAAACTATACATATAGCACACATAGTACAATGTAACATAACCCTAATATAAAACTAACATCAAAATATACATTTAAAATTCATTGATGGGGCTTCCCTGGTGGCACAGTGGTTGAGAGTCTGCCTGCCGATGCAGGGAACATGGGTCCATGCCCTGGTCCAGGAAGATCCCACATGCCACGGAGCGGCTGGGCCCGTGAGCCATGGCCGCTGAGCCTGCGCATCCAGAGCCTGTGCTCCGCAATGGGAGAGGCCACAACAGAGAGAGGCACACGTACCGCAAAAAAAAAAATTCATTGATGGCTTCCTTCTCTCAGTAAAGTTCCCTGTAATAGCATTCAAAGTCATCTCACAGGAGCAGAGTTAAACTTTGGGGAATGAAGGTTACCTTCTACTACCACTAGATGGTACACCATGTGAGCAAATCACATGAGGAAGCAAATGTGCTGAAAGCTGAAGTTCAACTACAAATTAAGTGAAAATAATTGAAAAAGGAAAAGAAAATTAAGTGATAAGCTTGGAGGCTATCAACACAAATCTATCCCCTCAAGGAATCAAAACCCACTAGGAATAAAAGAAACACTTTCTAGATTAAGAATCTAGAAAGAAGAATTCAGAGTGGAAACATGATATAATGAATAGGACCAACAACAGGATTGAAAAACAGATGATAGGAGTTAGGTAGTAGGATAGGTGATAGCCAGAATTCTAGAGCAGAATCATTCAGTAGAAATATAATGTAAGCCACATATGTAATTTAAAAATTTCTAGAAGCCATACTGAAAAAGAAAATAATCAGAGTAACAATGTATTGGGTAAATATAGCATATGTAGAAGTAAAATACATGAAAACAATGCATAAGAGACAGGAAGGAGGAATTGGGAATATACTGTTAAGGTCCTTCCATTACACATGAAACAGCAAATTATTTGAAGGTGGATTAAAATTATTTTAAAATATATATTATTAATCCTAGAAAAAACAGTTTAAAAAAGTAATTCTAAAAGTATAAATGATAAGTCAATGGGAGAGATAAAATGAAAACATAAAAATGCTCAACTTAAATTAGGAAAGGAAAAAAGGAAACAAAGCACAAACGATGCAACAAATAGAAAACAAAATGGTACACTTTAAGCCAACTATATCAATACTTTAAATGAGAATGGTCTAAACACACAGATAAAAGCCATACATCGTGAAATTCGATAAAAGATCAAGACCCAATTATACGTTGTCTATAAGAAATCCACTTTAAATATAAAGACTTACGCCAAGGGACTTCTCTGGTGGCACAGTGGTTAAGAATCCGCCTGCCAATGCAGGAGACATGGGTTTGAGCCCTGGTCTGGGAGGATCCCACATGCCAGAAAGCAACTAAGCCCATGCACCACAACTACTGAGCCTGTGCTCTAGAGCCCGCGAGCCAAAACTACTGAAGCCCTTGCACCTAGAGCCCCTGCTCCGCAACAAGAGAAGCCACCGCAGTGAGAAGCCCCTGCTCACTGCAACTGGAGAAAACCTGTGTGCAGCAACAAAGACACAACACAGCCAAAAATTAAAAAATAATAATAAAAAAAGACTTACGCCAAAATTAAAGGAATGGAGAAAGCTATATTATGCAAGTAGCAATCAAGGGAAAACTGAAATTTTTGTATTAATTTCAGACAAAGTAGATTTCAGAATAAGGAAAATTATCAAGGATAAAAAGGGACATTACATAATGATAAAAGGGTCAATTATCAGAGATGTATCAACCCTAATGTGTATAGATCTAACAACAAAGCATCACTTATATGACGCAAAAACTGACAGAATTGAAATGAGAAATAGAGAAATCTACAATTATAGTGGGAGATCTCAACACCCCTCTATTAGTAATTGATAGAATAAGTAAACAGAAACTCAGTAAGGATACAGGTGACCTGAACAGCACTACCAATTAACTTGACCTAACTGATGTGTTTAGAACACTTCATCCATCAAAAGCAGAATACATATTTTTCACATATGCGTAGCATAGGAACGAAGCATGCCAGAATAAAACTGCTAATGTTCTGAAAATTAAATTGTTATTGGAACCACAGCCCAAAAAAGTGGCCCAGGACCTGCTTATTTAAAAAAGACTTAAATAGGATTCTGAACCTCCTAACATAATAGTCAAAATGTTCATACAATTAAAAACCATTCCAGAAAATCACAACTTGAATGAATAAAGATAACAGGTACCAACACTGAGAAATTGCAGGGGAAGGAACATGCCCAAACTTATTCTATGAGGCCACCATCACCCTGATACCAAAACCAGACAAAGATACTACAAAAAAAAGAAAATTACAGACCAATATCACTGATGAATATAGATGCAAAAATCCTCAACAAAATACTAGCAAACAGAATCCAACAACACATTAAAAGGATCATACACCATGATCAAGTGGGATTTATCCCAAGGATGCAAGGATTCTTCAATATACGCAAACCAATCAATGTGATACACCATATTAACAAACTGAAGAATAAAAACCATATGATCATCTCAATAGATGCAGAAAAAGCTTTTGACAAAATTCAACACCCATTTATGATAAAAACTCTCCAGAGAGTGGGCATAGAGGGAACTTACCTCAACATAATAAAGGCCATATATGACAATACCACAGCAAACACCATTCTCAATGGTGAAAAACTGAAAGCATTTCCTCTAAGATGTGGAACAAGACAAGAAGTCCACTCTCACCACTATTATTCAACATAGTTTTGGAAGTCCTAGCCTCGGAAATCAGAGAAGAGAAGGAATACAAATTGTAAAAGAAGAAGTAACACTGTCACTGTTTGCAGATGACATGATACTATACATAGAGAATCCTAAAAACGCCACCAGAAAACTACTAGAGTTAATCAATGAATTTGGTAAAGGTGCAGGATACAAAATTAATGCACAGAAATCTCTTGCATTCCTATACACTAATGATGAAAAATATGAAAGAGAAATTTAGGAAACACTCCCATTTACCACTGCAGCAAAAAGAATAAAATACCTAGGAATAAAACTACCTAGGGAGACAAAAGACCTGTATGCATAAAACTATAAGACACTGATGAAAGAAATTAAAGATGATACAAACAGATGGAGAGATATATCATGTTTTTGAACTGGAAGAATCAATATTGTTAAAATGACTCTACTACCCAAAGCAATCTACAGATTCAATGCAATCCCTATCAAATTACCAATGGCACTTTTTACAGAACTAGAACAAAAAATCTTAAAATTTGTACGGAGACACAAAAGACCCTGAATAGCCAAAGCAGTCCTGAGGGGAAAAAAATGGAGCAGGAGGAATCAGACTCCCTGACTTCAGACTATACAACAAAGCTACAGTAATCAAGACAATACAGTACTGGCACAAAACAGAAACAGAGCTCAATGGAACAAGATAGAAAGCCCAGAGATAAACCCACGCACCTTTGGTCAACTAATCTATGACAAAGGAGGCAAGGATATACAATGGAGAAAAGACAGTCTCTTCAATAAGTGGTGCTGGGAAAACTGGACAGCTACATGTAAAAGAATGAAATTAGAACACTCCCTAACACCATACACAAAAATAAACTCAAAATGGACTCAAGACCTAAATGTAAGACCGGACACTATAAAACTCTTAGAGGAAAACATAGGAAGAACACTCTCTGACATAAATCACAGCAAGATCTTTTTTGATCCACCTCCTAGAGTAATGGAAATAAGAACAAAAATAAAGAAATGGGACCTAATGAAACGTCAATGCTTTTGCACAGCCAAGGAAACCATAAACAAGACGAAAAGACAACCCTCAGAATGGGAGAAAATATTTGCAAATGAATCAATGGACAAAGGATTAATCTGCAATATATATAAACAGGTCATGCAGCTCAATATTAAAAAACAACCCAATCCAAAATTGGTCAGAAGACCTAAATAGACATTTCTCAAAGAAGACTTACAGATGGCCAAGAAGCACATGAAAAGCTACTCAACATCATTAATTACTAGAGAAATGCAAATCAAAACTACAATGAGGTATCACCTCACACCAGTTAGAATGGGCATCATCAGAAAACTTACAAACAACAAATGCTGGAGAGGGTGTGGACAAAAGGGAACCCTCTTGCACTGTTGGTGGGAATATAAATTGATACAGCCACTATGGAGAACAGTATGGAGGTTCCTTAAAAAACTAAAAATAGAATTACCATATGATCCAGCAATCCCACTACTGGGCATATACCCAGAGAAAACCATAATTCAAAAAGACTTATGCACCCCAATATTCATTGCAGCACTATTTACAATAGCCAGGTCATGGAAGCAACCTAAATGCCCATCGACAGACAAATGGATAAAGAAGTTGTGGTACACGTATACAATGGAATATTACTCAGCCATAGAAAGGAATGAAATTGGGTCATTTGTTAAGACGTGGATGGATCTAGAGACTGTCATACAGAGTGTAGTAAGTCAGAAAGAGAAAAACAAATATCGTATATTAATGCATGTATGTAGAACCTAGAAAAATGGTACAGATGAACTGGTTTGCTGGGCAGAAGTTGAGACACAGATGTAGAGAACAAATGTATGGACACCAAGGGGGGAAAGCCATGGGGGGTTGGGGATGGTGGTGTGATGAATTGGGCGATTTGCATTGAAATGTATACACTGAGATGTGTATAAAATTGATGACTAATAAGAACCTGCTGTATGAAAAATTAAATAAAATAAAAATTAAAAAAAAAAAAAAACGCACATCGAAAGGAAATTCCCTTGCGGTCCAGTGGTTAAGATTCCATGCTCTCACTGCCAAGGGCCTGGGTTCAATCCATGGTTGGGAAACTAAGATCCCACAGCCTGCGAGGTACAGCCAAAAAAAAAAAGAAAACACATCTAAAAATAAATAAGAAAGAATCTTAACAAAGAAATAGAAGAGATTTAAGAAAAAAGAAGCAAATGAAAATTATAAACTGAAAAAACCAGTAACTGAAATAAAACACCTCACTGAATGGGTTCAATATTAGGTTAGAGATGACAAAGGAAGGGTCAGTGGACATAAAGACAAAGATAGATTACAGGATTTACTCAATCAATCAACGAAGAGAAAATAGACTAGTATCTATAGCCTCAGAGACCTATGGGACCATAATAAAAGATCTAACATTTGTGTCATCATAGTTCTAGAAGCAGAGGAGAAAAATATAGGGCTGAAAAAATGTTCAAAGAAATAATGAAGGGAGTTCCCTGGTGGTCCAGTGGTTAGGACTCAGCGCTTTCACTGCTGTGGCCCGGGTTAAATCCCTGGTTAGGGAACTAAGATCCCACAAGCCAAGCAGTGCCACCAAAAAACAAACAGGAAAACAATTCTTGGTTTAAAAAAAAAAAAGAAAAGAAAGAATGGATGAAAATTTACAAGTTTGGTGAAAGGCATAAGTCTACATATTCAAGAAGCTGAGCAAACCCATATTGGATTAACACAAAGAAATACATAAGAAGACACAATACAGGGGCTTCCCTGGTGGCGCAGTGGTTGAGAGTCTGCCTGCCGAGGCAGGGGACATGGGTTCCTGCCCCAGTCTGGGAAGATTCCACATGCCGTGGAGTGGCTGGGCCCATGAGCCATGGCTGCTGAGCCTGCGTGTCTGGAGCCTGTGCTCCGCAACAGGAGAGGCCACAACAGTGAGAGGCCTGTGTACCGCAAAAAAAAAAAAAAAGACACAATATAATCAAACTTCTAAAAACTAAGGACAAAGAAAAAATGTTGAAAGCAGCTACAGAGAAACTGCCTATAGGTGAACAATCATTTGAATGACATGGATCCAAATGACTGGATTTCTCATCTCATGGAGAACAAAAGGAAATGAAACAACATATTCCACGTGCTGAAAGAAAAGACCTGTCAACCCGGAATTCTTTAGCCAGTGAAAATATTTTTCAGGAATAAAAGGAAAGTCAAGATATTCTCAGACAGAGGAAAATGGCATTTGTGGCCAGCAGACCTGTTTGGAACTTCAGAAAGGAACAATTTAATGGGCAAAAATAGGGGTAAATATCAGAATACCCTTATCCTCATTAGTTTAGAATATCTATAGGCAAAAAACTGAATCTTGACAAACCCCATACCTTATACAAAAAATTAAAAATAGATCATGTCTTTAAATCTTACATAAAACTATAAAATTTCTAAAAGAAAACATAAGGCTGATTGGAATATATGATAAGGATGTGAGACAGGCAAGCAATGAGGCTATAAAGCAACACTAAACACTAGTGCAGGAATCAGTTTTCCTTAAAAACTTTTTCTTAGAAATCCAGATAGCAAATATTTTAGGTTTACAGGTATATAGTCTTTGACGTAACCTTTGCAGTGCAAAGGCAGTCAAAGATAGCTAAAGGCAACACATAAACAAATAGATTGAGTAAACCAACATGACTGTGTCCAATAAAATTACTTGAAGTAGCAGACATCCGACTCAGCAGCCATAGTTTGCCAAATGCTACTCTAATTAGTCAGTATATATTTCATCATGGATATGGGTTAGAAATTGTGAAATTACTTAATGTGTATGCTAAAATTGAGCAAATAGGTAGATATATTGTGGATGAGAGCCAGGTTTCTGTCTGAAAAGGGAGCACAAATACAGAAAAGAAAGATATTTAAGTGCACATATATATACACATTCACACATGTATTTCTAGCTATGTCCACCTTGGGAGCCTTAGAAGAAATGACACCACAGTAGCAATAAGAACACCTAGTGCCCAGATCTTGGTTTATATTAATATGATTTCAGAGCTGGGGCTGAGAAAGTACAAGATACCTGGAATATCTTGCTATATCAGAAAGTAAGAAAATGCTCAAAAAGGACAGATCATATCAAAAGGACACAGGAGACAAGTTGAAGAGGCTCTCACTAGTCAAAACTGGGATAATTTGAACATCAGAATAAATAATAGTGGACTATACCCAGAGGATAAAAGAATGCATGAGCACATGCTAACATAAATAATGAATAAGAATAAATGGCAGGAGGCTTCCCTGGTGGTGCAGTGGTTGAGAATCCACCTGCCAATGCAGGGGACACAGGTTCAAGCCCTGGTCTGGGAAGATCCCACATGCCATGGAGCAACTAAGCCCGTGCACTACAGCTACTGAGCCTGCGCTCTAGAGCCCGCAAGCTGTAGCTACTGAGCCCATGTGCCACAACTACTGAAGCGAGCGCCTAGAGCCTGTGCTCCGCAACAAGAGAAGCCACTGCAATGAGAAGCCCACGCATTGCAAGGAAGAGTAGCCCCCGCTCGCTGCAACTAGAGAAAGCCTGCATGCAGCAACAAAGACCCAACACAGTCAAAAATAAATAAATTTATTTTAAAAAAAAAGAATAAATGGCAGGAAAAAGGGAAAATTCTTCCTCTCAGTAGAATGCCAACTAACAAATGTTGAAGGAATGATGGGATTAGAAAAAAAGATCATTTGATAACCACTATCATAACTGTTTCAGAAATACATATCAATAGATTCTAAGAGGAACAGGATACTTATATAGTTTCAAAGTATCTCCCCTTATGTTCTTTATTAATTGCAAAGGAAATCTAGAGGACAACATTACAACCAAATTACCAAAGTTAAACCTCTTGATATCTGAGATGCACTAAGAACATACCACCTTTGTGGTTTTCTTGACAACTGCAACTAATCATGAAAGCCAACCCCAACTGAGGGACATTGTACTAAATAAATATTCTATGCTCTTTGAAAAAGAAAAGGCTATAAAAGACAAAAACTAAGGAACTAAAAAAAAAAAAAAAGAAAAAAAAAACTAAGGAACTGCTCCAGATTAAAGGAGACTCAAGAGACATGACAATTAAATGCAATGTGTGATCCTGAATTAAATCCTGGACCAGGAGGAAAATCTTTTTCGTTTCTTATAAAGAACATTAGTGAGAGAACTGGCAAAATTTGAATTAGGTCTGTATATTAGATAACAGTAGTTCTCAATATTAATTTTCTAATTTAAAATAACTGTTATAATAGATAACTAATAAGGACCTACTATATAGTACAGGGAACTCTACTCAATATTCTGTAATAACCTGCATGGGAAAAGAATCTAAAAAAGAATAGATACACGCATATGTATAAATGATTCACTTTGCTGTACACCTGAAGCTAACACAACATTGTAAATCAACAATACTCCAAAAAAATTTTAAAATAAAAAAATTTTTTTTAAATAAAATAATTATTATATAAGATAGTAGCTTATGTTTTTAGGATACACACTGAAGTATTTGGGGGAAAGTGGAGATTATAAAGACTGCAACTTATTCAGAAAAGATATATTAAAAAAAATTTAAAACATCTTACTGCTCTGTATTTTCTTGAACACTGCTAAGTGGTTTCCACATGTTTTCACACTTTTCTTCCAAAGCACAGAATCTCTCCTTCCAAAGATTGATTAACTGGCAAAGTTCCTGTAAGAAAGGTGTGGGGAAGGAAAAGACTGAAATTATAACAGTTAAACTTTTTTTCTATACTGATATAGAGTATTTTCCCATAGGTGAGAATCATAAAAATTCCTGACAAGAGATCTTTAACTCCATCTCTCTCACATACAGGAGATTTGTGGAAGTGATATTAAAAGGATAGTAATATTACAGGTATTTTTTTAAAAAGTAAATAATTAGCAAACTGTCATATTTTAACTATAAGTAACAAGTTACTTTCCAAATACCTAAAAACTAACCAAATACACCAAAACGTCACATTGTGTTTGAGAACCACTTTGACAGATATACATAGTTGCTTCTGAACTGATAACACTACTAGAAGACAAAGTAATGCTGAAAATCTAATGGGTCAAGAAGTCCAAAAATATTATCAGTTAATAGAGCTGAAACATTTTACAGAACTTAGTTGGATCATATTAATAAAATGTAAATAGAGGGAATTCCCTGACAAGTTCAGTGTTGGGACTCTGTGCTTTCACTGCCAAGGGTGCGGGTTCAATCCCTGGTTGGGGAACTAAGACCCCGCAAGCCTCGAGGTGTGGCCAAATAAATAAATAAATAGAGCTTCACCTTTTCTCATACTTGGGATCTTTAAACACATTTCTGAATAACACATCAGCTGACAATATACATCTAACACTTTGATTATGAATAGAGTGTCAGTATTTTTACTAATCTCAAAGTAGAGGGAAATGCAGGTATTTTCAGATTTATCTACAAGTAACCAGGTGTTCAGAGTTTACATCATTGGTTTGTGAGCACTAACCTCAAGTTCTAGAATATCTCAGAAATAGCTCAGTTAGTAAACTTGCTTCCTTTAAGCCAGGGAAGTCAAACCACTCATGCTAAAATACTTTTCACGGCATAGGTGGGTTTTTTTCTAATTTTTTTTTAAATATTAGGATGTTTTTAAGAGCACTTTTTTTTTTTTTTGGTTGTGTCGGGTCTTAGTTGCGGCATGTAGAATCTTCGTTGAGGTATGCAGGATCTTTCATTGCGGCGTGTGGACTCTTCCTTGCAGCATGCAGGCTTCTCTCTAGTTGTGGTGCAACAGCTCCAGAGCATGTGGGCTCTGTAGCTTGTGGCATGCAGGCTCCCTAGTTAAGGTGCATGAGCTCAGTAGTTGCAGTGCACGGGCTTAGTTGCCCCGCAGCATGCAGGATCCCAGGTCCCTGACCAGGGATTGAACCCGCATCCCCCGCATTGTAAGGTGGATTCTTTACCACTGCACCACCAGGGAAGTCCCGTTTTGTTTGTTTTTAAACAGTTGCTTGCCAATTTTAAACATTTCAAAACAGCTAATTAATAAAAAGCTGATCTACATACCTAAAAAGATCTAGGCAGGTTTAAGGTAAACTTGTTGCAATTTCAAACAGCAAGAATACGTTCTAGAAACATATAGAAGAGCCCCTCAAAAATAGATGCCTTTCAGGCAGTATCATCACCACTATGGCTATAAGGGGATCTAACTATTGTAAGATGCTCTTGCGGCCTCAGTTCCCTCATTAGAAAACTAGGCTAGTAATAGAACCTGTATCTATATTGGTGGGAGGAATAAACACATAGTGAGTTGCTCAATAAATGTTAACTATCATTTTTACTAATTTCCAATATTAACCTTTTGTCTGAAAAGGTTCATGCTTATCAATTAGGGAAACAAATAATCTTATTTTAAAGTTGCTATCTTTTTTTTTTCATTCCATTCAAGAGGGTTTTGTTTCATTGTTTCTTCGGCCGTGCTGTGCAGCCTGCGGGATCTTAGTTTCCCCACCAGGGAATGAACCGGGCCATGGCAGTGAAAGCACCGAGTCCTAACCACTGGAATGCCAGAGAATTCCCTCAAGAGGGTATTAAATCATTTATTGATTACACATGATAATGGATGATACACAAGCTTCATTCCCATCTAGAACTTTATCCGGTACCATAATTCAATTTAGATATATTGCATAGGATGTGCCAACAATCATATAACCAAAAAACTCCTTTGCTTGGGTGACCCTTTTTTTTTTTTTTTTTTTTTTGCGGTACGCGGGCCTCTCACTGTTGTGGCCTCTCCCATTGCAGAGCACAGGCTCCCGACGCGCAGGCTCAGCGGCCATGGCTCACGGGCCCAGCCGCTCCACGGCAGGTGGGATCTTCCCAGACCAGGGCACGAACCCGTGTCCCGTGCATCAGCAGGCGGACTCTCAACCACTGTGCCACCAGGGAAGCCCTGGGTGACCCTTTAAACTGTGAACTCCAGGTCACAACACAGTAACTGTCTGTTCAACTACACCAAGGTTTCTGAAGACAATGTCTTCTCCACACAAGCAGGTTGTAAATAAATTTGGAACCTGGCATCACCATGAAGAAATTCTAACTTCACACTGTTGGTGTAGTTTATCAAGATGGCTTCAGAGTAGACTAACTTCATACAGCACATTTTAAAAGACATGTTTAGGGCTTCCCTGGTGGCGCAGTGGTTGGGAATCTGCCTGCCGATGCAGAGGACGCGGGTTCGTGCCCCGGTCCGGGAGGATCGCACATGCCGCGGAGCGGCTGGGCCCGTGAGCCATGGCTGCTGACCCTGCGCGTCCGGATCCTGTGCTCCGCGATGGAAGAGGCCACAACAGTGAGAGGCCCGCGTACCACTAAAAAAAAAAAAAAAAAGACATGTTTATTCAGTGTCATGATCAGACTATTACATTTAGCAACCAACAGCATGGGTGCAAAAAAAAATCTACATTAAAACGCTCTGTTGGAATGCTTTACACTTTCCACAGAACAGAAACTAAAACAGCCTGTTATACAATTAGTCACAAATGCACAGTCCTTGAGCTTTTTTTGCCCATATACGAGTATTGTCTAAAACATGTCTTCTTTGTAGCAGCTAGGCCCTGCCACCACTGTGCTTCACTGAATTCACAAATCTGTTGACCCCGTAGCTTCCCTGTCACTTCCCTGGCTCTCCTCTCCTGCTAAGCTTTGTTTCCTGGCAGTAATTACAACCTCCTGCCACTGCCATAGCTCCTGCTGCTGCTGGAACAGCCATAGCCACCTTGGTTTCATGGTTTGGCGAAGTACTGACTTCCATCACCATAGGGGCCAGCACTTCTGCCTCCAAAGTTTCCTCCTTTTATGGGTTCAAAATTTGAAGATTGTTGTAACTGCCAAAATCGTTGTAGCCTCCGCCACCTCCAAAAGTGCTCCCATCATTACCAAATCCTTTATAGCCATCCCCACTGCCACCATAGCCACCACCATCGCGGCTGCCACCAAAGCCAGCTCAACCACTGAAGTTTCCTCCATGACCAAAGCTGTCATTCCCACAAAAACCCCCTCCACGACCACCACCAAAGCTTCCAGAACCACTTCGACCTCTTTGGCTAGATGAGGCACTAGCCATCTCTAGCTGAGATAGGGCTTTCCTTACTTCACAGTTGTGGCCATTCAGTATGGTATTTCTGAATGACAATCCTGTCTACGGAGTCATGGTCATCAAAGGTTACGAAAGCAAAGCCTCTCTTTTTGCCACTGCCTTGGTCAATCATGATTTCAATCACTTTCGTACTGTTCAAAATAATCTCTTAGGTGATGTTCTTCAGTGTCTTCTTTAATGCCACCAACAAAAATCTTTTTCACAGTTAAGTGGGCACCAGGTCTTTGAGAATCTTCTCTTGAGACGGCCCTCTTTGGTTCCCCAACTCTTCCATCCACCTTGTGTGGCCTTGCCTTCATGGCCACACCCACCTCTTCCACAGTGGCATACATGACAACCCGAAAGCCTCTGGAGTGCCTGGTGCTTGGATCCCTCATTACCACACAGTCTGTGCACACTCCCGACTGCTCACAATGGCTCCTCAGGCACTCATCGGTTGTTTCAAAGTCAAGCCTCCGATGAAGAGCTTCCGCAGCTGTTCGGGCTCTTCGGGTGACTCTGACTTAGACATGAGGGCCCTGGAGAGGGGAGACTTTAACAATGCTTGTTCGGCGGTGTCCAGGGACAGAAAGCTAAAGTTGCTTTAATTCTTATCTAAAAACCTTAGGTGTATTTCCCTTCTCATTTCAGGTGACATGGATATGAATTCCCTTTCCCTCACTTTCCAAAACAAAGAATTCTTTACTGGTCACTAAACCATGTCAACAGTTTCACTGACCAAAGAGTTCTGTCATGTAGTAATAGCCTCATTTAACAGAACTTCAGAATTTATAACTAAGGGCTTAAGAATACCAGAAATTATTTTCCATATATCTGATATTTATAGATTATGACTTGCCTGGCTTGAAGGTTTGGTTTTGATTTAAAGCATCATATACTGAGGAATAGTTTACATGGAGCAAGTCATAAATTACATTTATCAATAAAAATTAAGAATCGTATCAGGGCTTTCCTGGTGGCGCAGTGGTTGAGAGTCCGCCTGCCGATGCAGGGGACACGGGTTCGTGCCCTGATCCGGGAAGATCCCACATGCCGCGGAGCGGCTGGGCCCGTGAGCCATGGCCACTGAGCCTGCGTGTCCGGAGCCTGTGCTCCGCAACGGGAGAGGCCGCGACAGTGAGAGGCCTGCGTACCGCCAAAAAAAAAAAAAACAAAAAAGAATTGTATCAATTTACTACAATTTAAATGCCTGATACTGATGAGACAAAAATAGTAGAAGAAAGCAGGGAATAGTTTGCGAAAGAGAGTAACTATCCATGTTACAGTAAAAACAACAACAACAAAAATTATCAAGTTAAAATGTAGATACATGTTCATTTTAAATGCTATGACCATTTTCTTCTAACTGTACCCCTGATGGTATATTTCTGCAGTTCATCTTTCTTCTTGATGTGAGGAAAGGACTATTATGTTTTATTGTGCTTTAGCATAGGGCTCTACATGTAGCAAATCATCAAATATTAACTGATCAAGAGAAATACTCTCAATTATTTCACATTAATTACTGTTGTAAGCAAAAGTGGCTATGGTATTTTCAGGATTCTAATTTAGTTATATAGCTTTGAGTCTGTAACAGGGATTATCAAGTTAAAGATCATAATACTTTCTTTTTACACTCCTTAAATCACCTAAATAAGATACCTGTGAATGGATTTTCTTTATTGTCTTCAGGTCTTCAGTTAAGTTTTCACAAAGCTTCTGTGTTTCAGCCAAGGAAGAAACTGTATCTTCTTTTAGTTCATGTAGATTGCTACACAGTGTACTGAGAAGGCCATCCATTTCCTTCTTCTGATCTTCTATCTTTGAAGAAAAAAAAAAATTAATTTCGTGGAGACCTTCCAGATGGCGGAGGAGTAAGATGTGGAGATCACCTTCCTCCCCACAAATACATCAGAAATACATCTACATGTGGAACAACTCCTACAGAACACCTAATGAACGCTGGCACAAGACCTCAGACTTCCCAAAAGTTGTGCGGCTGACAGGGTCTTGGTGCTCCGGCTGGGTGTCAGGCCTGTGCCTCTAAGGTGGGAGAGCCAACTTCAGGACATTGGTCCACCAGAGACCTCCCGGCTCCATGTAATACCAAATGGTGAAAGCTCTCCCAGAGATCTCCATCTCAACGCTAAGAAAGACCCAGGTCCACTCAACGACCAGCAAGCTACAGTGCTGGACTCTCTATGTCAAACAACTAGCAAGACAGGAACACAACCCCACTCATTAGCAGAGAGGCTGCCTAAAATCATAATAAGGTCACAAACACCCCAAAACACACCACCAAACGTGGTCCTACCCACCAGAAAGACAAGATCCAGCCTCATCCACCAGAACACAGGCACCAGTCCCCTCCACCAGGAAGCCTACACAACCCACTGAACCAATCTTAGCCACTGGGGGCAGACACCAAAACCAATGGGAAATACAAACTTGCAGCCTGCAAAAAGCAGACCCCAAACACAGTAAGTTAAGCAAAATGAGAAGACAGAGAAACACACAGCAGATGGAGGAGCAAGGTAAAAACCCACCAGACCAAACAAATGAAGAGGAAGTAGCCAGTATACCTGAAAAAGAATTCAGAATAATGATAGTAAAGAAGATCCAAAATCTTGGAAATAGAATGGAGACAATACAAGAAACGTTTAACAAGGACCCAGAAGAACTAAAAAGCAAACAAATAATGATGAACAACACAATAAATGAAATTTCACAATAAATGAAATTAAAAATTCTCTACAAGGAATCAGTAGCAGAATAACTGAGGCAGAAGAACAGATAAGTGACCTGGAAGATAAAATAGTGGGAATAACTACCGCAGAGCAGAAAAAAGAATGAAAAGAACTGAGAACAGTCTCAGAGACCTCTGGGACAACACTAAACACACCAACATTTGAATCATAGGGGTCCCAGAAGAAGAAGAGAAAAAGAAAGGGGCTGAGAAAATATCTGTAGAGATTACAGCTGAAAACTTCCCTAATACAGGAAGGAAATAGTCAGTCAAGTCCAGGAAGCACAGAAAGTCCCATACAGAATAAATCCAAGGAGAAACATGCCAAGCCACATATTAATCAAATGATCAAAAATTAAATACAAAGAAAAAATATTAAAAGCAGCAAGGGAAAAACAACAAATAACATACAAGGGAATCTCCATAAGGTTAACAGCCGATCTTTCAGCAGAAACTCTGCAAGCCCAAAGGGAGTTGCAGGACATATTTAAAGTGATGAAAGGGAAAAACCTACAACTAAGAATACTCTACCCAGCAAGGATCTCATTCAGATTCAACAGAGAAATTAAAACCTTTTCAGACACGCAAAAGCTAAGAGAATTCAGCACCACCAAACCAGCTTTACAACAAATGCTAAAGGAACTTCCCAAGGCAGGAAAAACAAGAGAAGGAAAAGACCTACAATAACAAACCCAGGACAATTAAGAAAATGATAATAGGAACATACATATCCATAACTACCTTAAATGTAAATGGATTAAATGCTCCAACCAAAAGGCACAGACTGGCTGAATGGATACAAAAACAAGACCTGCATATATGCTGTCTACAAGAGACCCACTTCAGACCTAGGGACACATACAGACTGAAAGTGAGGGGATGGAAAAAAGATATTCCATGCAAATGGAAATTAAATGAAAGCTGGATAGCAATTCTCATATCAGACAAAATAGACTTTAAAATAAAGACTATTTACAAGAGACAAAGAAGGACACTACATAATGATCAAGGGATGAATCCAAGAAGATAAAACAATTGTAAATATTTATGCACCCAACATAGAGCACCTCAATACATAAGGCAAATGCTAACAGCCATAAAAGGGGAAATCGACAGTAACACAACCATAGTAGGGGACTTTAACACCACTTTCACCAATGGACAGATCATCCAAGATGAAAATAAATAAGGAAACACAAGTTTTAAATGATACATTAAACAAGATGGACTTAATTGATATTTATAGGACATTCCATCCAAAACAACAGAATACACTTTCTTCTCAAGTGCTCATGGAACATTCTCCAGGATAGATCATATCTTGGGTCACCTCACACCAGTCAGAATGGCCATCATCAAAAATCTACAGACAACAAATGCTGGAGAGGGTGTGGAGAAAAGGGAACCCTCTGGCACTGTTGGTGGGAATGTAAATTGATACAGCCACTATGGAGAACAGTATGGAGGTTCCTTAAAAAACTAAAAATAGAACTACCATATGACCCAGCAATCCCACTACTGGGCATATAACCTGAGAAAACCATAATTCAAAAAGAGTCATGTACCACAATGTTCACTGCAGCTCTATTTACAATAGCCAGGACATGGAAGCAACCTAAGTGTCCATCGACAGATGAATGGATAAAGATGTGGCACATATATACAATGGAATATTACTCAGTCATAAAAAGAAACGAAATTGAGTTATTTGTAGTGAGGTGGATGGACCTGGAGTCTATCATACAGAGTGAAGTAAGTCAGAAAGAGAAAAACAAATACCATATGCTAACACATATATATGGAATCTAAAAAAAAAGAAAAAAAATGGTTCTGAAGGACCTAGGGGCAGGACAGGAATAAAGACGCAGACATAGAGAACGGACTTGAGGACATGGGGAGTGGGAAGGGTAAGCTGGGACGAAGTGAGAGAGTGGCATGGACATATATACACTACCAAATGTAAAGAGATAGCTAGCGGGAAGCAACCACATAGCACAGGGAGATCAGCTTGGTGCTTTGTGTCCACCTAGAGGGGTGGGATAGGGAGGGTGGGAGGGAGACGCAAGAGGGAGGAGATATGGGGATATATGTATACATGTAGCTGATTCACTTTGTTATATAGCAGAGACTAACACACCATTGTAAAGCAATTATACTCCAATAAAGATGTTAAAAAAATTAATTTCTTTTCTTAAGTTAAAAATGTTTTAAATTCATTTATTTATTTTTATTTTTTTGAATACATACAAAATAGAAAAGGTAGAAAACAGTATGCAGAGAATAGTCCCTTTCCCCTTTAGTCCCTAGAACCCCACCCAGTCCCACTCCCACCTCTGAGAGATGATTGTTACCGTTTCTAAACACTTTCAGAGGTTTTTTATTATCCATGTTGAGGCATTTATGCATACATATATGGGCATACATTCATATGTATATCTTCCTTACCCACCATATGATAGACCGCTATATATGTTACTATGTGAAGTTAGATATTTATCTTGAAGATCATTCCCTCTCATTTTTCTTCGCCATGATTCTGCTGACCGCATCAATGGCAGAGAGCATCCTATCTCCTCCCTCTTCCAGATTCCTTCTCACAACCCATGGGTTTTGCATGTAGACATCTCTCTAGATGTGGCCACAGACAGAGTTTCTTTCTTAAACAACAATTTGAGATAATAAGAATATTTGTTACCTTATTAGCCAGTATCAATGAAGTCTTGAAAATATGCTTTAGTTGACTATTGATTTCCAGTATAGATACCACAGTGGGTGATAAAACTGTTTCCAGTGAACTGAGGAGGTCACTCTTAAGTACATTCTGGTTTTGAAAATAAACAAACAACTCTTTAAAAAGAATATTTTCACTTCCATAAATCTGGCTGGTTAAATCATAATATCTTAAATACTGTGTTAACTAAACATATGCATATTAAAATCCTAAGTATCCATTCTCAATTCTGTATACCCTACAGAGCCTATTTATTACTAGAGTTTATATTCATCATAAATCACTTAATCCTGCATACAGTAATTACAAAAATTGTCGCTTGATGTACAATAGATTTTTAACAGTCTACTGCAACAGAAGTCAAGAATTCAGATGAGGGGAAAGTGACAGTCATTTGGTAAGATTTCAGCATTGCAAACAAGGGAAGCAAAAAAAAACACCTACAACTATATTTTAACGAAATAAATTTCAAACAAGTTTAGATTACTAAGTCAAAAATGCTGAAACCAAATAGTCTTCAAAAGTAGGCTTTGGGCTGGAGGTATTTAAATTTGAAGACCTGACGAGTTGTATCCTATTGTATCAGAAGAACTTGTCAAGGTTCTTGTTCTTGTCAAGTTACATAGAAAAGTTGAGAAAGTACTGTAGATTGGGAATTTTTATAAAAAGAAGAAAAAAATTCAGAACAAAGCTCCTTTTACTAGGGCAAGCATGAGGAACTATAACAGAAATAATTAGTAAATACTTAAAAGGGTACTGGTTTTCTTTTGAAAGAAGAGCGAGCATACTAATTTCAACTCATTCTGTGGGAGCAGCAATCATCTCTTCAGACTCAAGCTTGCTTATAGCTTGATAGGAAGTCATCAATAAATACAGACTACCATTTAGCAAATGAATCAATTTCCAAAAAGTTAGTACCAACAGAGTATCTTTTAACTTTGTTAAATTTGGGTGACTGAAGAAATCTACCAAATGTCATAAGCACTGAATTTAGGCAGTGTCAGTGAACATTTGAACTTGGAAAATGTTCAACAAATGTTAAACTCAAAAAGGGAGGCAGCGAGCCTGTACAAAGAAAAAAGAGTGAGATGACTAAGAACTTCCTATGATACAATTACAAAATAAAGGGTATATACAAATCAAGTATGGAAAAGGTAAACAACATTGTGCAATTAGATGGCTGGCTTCTATAGAATTATGAAAAACAGCCTCACAGTTAAAGGCCAGAAGGGCTTGATCACACATATCTGACCCCACAAATTATTATATACGTTCTCCAAATTCTGTAAGTCATTTTTCTTGCACATTTTTCTGAATTTCTGTAGTTTTAAAATTAACTACCTAATATCTCCTGGTTGGGTCAGAGTAACATTAGCATGACTATTCCAGGACCCTTGAGGAAAAGATGAATGACCAATTTCTGAGCCAGCTGACAAGTCATGGGTCCCTTGAATTCACGTGAAGCTAAACCTACTCTTTCTAGTTATTAAAAGGCTTACTAACTCCTACTCTTTATGTTACAGGATGTAAGTGAAAGAAGTTTCAAAAGTTGTGTTGTATATATACGTTTGGAAATTAATCTTTCTGGGAGAAAAAACAGTGAAGAGATTTGCCTTTAGAAATATAAACCTACTCTCTTAAAGTGATATGTTTACCATTGTGTCTAGTAAAGCTTAAGATGAAAGAATAGCAGTTAACATTGGTTTTGAAGACTTATCAAATGTAACCCTTCAAAAATAAGAGATTTACTAACAATCAATTTCTGAAGTACAGTTTTACTTTCTGCTCCTAATGATTGTTCTTTTAATATCATATTAGAAATCTGAGAAACAAGTGTAGACACATTTTCTGGAATAGATGTGAGAGATCCAAGTGCTGTTGTAGTAATCGTGTCTAATGCAGAGACACTGGAAGACAGCAGGTTACCTATACCAAAAAGAAAAAGAAGATTTAAACTCGGCAATAAATATATTTAAATACAAATACAACCTTCAAAGAGGTTGGAAAAATTATATCCTTGTTGTGGAAATTTGTAATAACAAATAAGCTTAAAATAACTGGCTCACTACATAAGCATGGAATTATTGTAAATATAAATTAAATACGTTCCTGCAGTACTCAGTAAGCACTTGGCACATCTGTAGATGTATCAGACCCAAAACTGTAACGCAGTGTAAATCAAGAGTTAGAATATTCTAAAAACTAATCTCTAATTGAAGGTAATACACAGTATTACTGCAGATAAAAGAGGTTAAAGAAGAGAAATAGAAATCAATAAACAAAATTTTTAGTGGTTAGCTTAGAGTGACTAGATCTAGGTGATTTTTACAATTTTTTACATTTCTGCACCTTCCAACTTTTCTATAGTGAAGACAATACTTTAATAATAAACAAATAGGGGACTTCCCTAGTGGCGCAGTGGTTAAGAATCCGCCTGCCAATGCAGGGAACACAGGTTCGAGCCCTGGTCTGGGAAGATCCCACATGCCAGGGAGCAACTCAGCCTGTGCACCACAACTACTGAGCCTGCACTCTAGAGCCCGCGAGCCAGAACTACTGAGCCTGCGAGCCACAACTACTGAGCCCGTGTGCCACAACTACTGAAGCCCAGGAGCCTAGAGCCCATGCTCCGCAATAAGAAAAGCCATCGCAATGAGAAGCCCACACACAGCAATGAAGAGTAGCCCCGGCTCGCCGCAACTAGAGAAAGCCCGTGCGCAGCAATGAAGACCCAACATAGCCATACATACATACATACATACATACATACATACATAAATTTAAAATAATTAATAATAAACGAATGGATACTTACTTTCCTAAATGAAGATAACAACAATGGTTATGGTTAAAAATAATACCCATATATTCTGACAACATAGCAAACATTCAAAATACACATTCTCAAAAGAAAAAAAAAGTTGGAGAATGTTTATGCACAGAAAATTTCAATAAGGAAACCCAAGATATGTAACAAGGTATGTAATGAGTTTTATAGAAAAAACTCAACTAACATTTGTTTTAATTCAAAGGCATTAATCCCGTCTGAATAAATAGTGTGCATTGGAGGGGACTACTGACACTGTCACCTGAGTTTTTATGATATTTAATTATCAGTTTTGAAATTAGTCTCACACTAAACACACAAAGATTAGAATTAGAAATGCCTGAACTTACCAAACAAGGTTTTATGAACTTCTAGCATGGCCTTTTGTTTTGTGCTGCCATCCTTAATTAATTCTTCCATACTATCAAACAGACTATTCAGGTTTTTGCCAAAAATATTCTGAGCTTCTGCATTGTGCTGATCAACTGCCTTCTTACGATCCAGTTTAGAATGGAGACCAGATACATCTTTTGTAGTTTCTTCAACTGTGTTAAGCAACTATATATGATTTTTAAAAATAAGTGTTGATAAGATGGATATGACAAAAGCAGTCTAATGAAAATATCTGTGCTTCATAAGGATTTTTCCTGATAAGAACTAGTAAATTTTATATATTGTATCAGAAGAAATTTTAAACTTACGCTAATTTATCTAGGAATGTTTATTTCCCCTCCCCTAGCCATCTAGACAAGGAAAACTGATTTTGCCAATCTATTTTAGTAATTATGCTCCCTCACAAATTTTTTCCCCCATTATATGTTACTAATTCCTAGGAAACGTACACCTAATAAAAAATTGAATACTCATTAGAAGATACTAAATTCTTGAAGACTGATTAATCTCAACCATGACCACAGGTAAAGCATTACAACACCATTATTCTAAACATCCACGAAGTACATTAAAGTCATGTTCTATTTTCAAAACTTTAGGAATAGTTTTTTCTTAAATTAGCATCTCTAGTGAAGAAAATTTAGACGAAATAGTAACATAATGTTTCTTAAATGGATGGAAGTATCATTTGGGGTGAATAAATAGAATTTCACAATTAACGCTTAAGCTAAGAGTTACTTCTACCCATTCTTTAATTTCTTTAATGCAAGTACAAATTAAAACAAAGGACAAACCCTGCTGGCAGTATCATGAAGTTTCTCCTCAGTACTTTCTAAAGCTGACGTGAAATATTCTTCTTCAACAAGCTGTAATTTAGTTTCTTGTAAATGTCTTTGAGTGGTTTCAAGTTCCTGTGTCTTATTTTGCAGGTCAGATTTACACTGGTCAAGTTCATTTTTATTATCCATAAACAATTCTGTAACCTATAACACATTAAACATTTTTTTTTTAAGAATTAAAAAATGCAGAACTGGTTGTTGAGATACCTGGCTAGTTCGTAATATAATATTAGAAGAACCAAACAAATTATTTCCATGTAAAAGTCGTAACAAGTTACTAGGTAGGTTAGAACATTTTATATGGCATCTGGTTTCTTCCTATAAATTCATTAAAAACAAGTAACAGGGTAGTTCCCTGGCAGTCCAGTGGTTAGGACTCTGCGCTTCCAGTGCAGGGGGCACAGGTTTGATCCCTGGTTAGGGAACTAAGATCCCACAAGCCATGCAACAAACAAACAAACAAAAAACAAGTAATAGGTCTAATGGAGTGGTGTTAATTCTTCAGATTCCTTCCAACACTGCCAGTGTGAGGGTGGCACTGAAGGGTCAGGTCTTTCTACCTTAGTTATTTAACATCTGGTTTCTCCCAACATCTGCATTTCTTCAGCTGATAAACATGTTGATGAAAATGTCTCAGCATTCACTATTTAGCTTTAACATTAAATTGTACAATTCAGTTAATTTCTTAAAATGTTGCATTAATGTAAGTGTCAAAATAGTCAGTTTCTTCATTATCATTGATGATAGTAAAAATATTGTGATACAACTTACTTTTAGTTTAAAGGTCAGCAAGAAAAAAAATCTTAAAGAAAAAATATCAGGTCCCTCACCTTCTGAAATTGTCCTTTAATATTTGCTTTTTGCATGACATTCAATACAGTTTTGAATGCTTACCCTACTTAGCTCTTCCTCAACAGCAGCAATTTTTTCAAGCAATTCTACAATTTGTTCTTCTTGAACAGTTAGTTTTCCACTCATGGCTCTAAAATAAAATTTAAAAGGAGTTTGACAGTTAATATTTTTTCCTAATTCTTATAAAATTTATTCTAACACAATTGAGGCAGTTACATATAATCTCTACCATTTATCACTATCATGACAACGATGCCTAAGTGTCAAGAGATAGATACTAAGTGCAGAAAACAAATGTATTCTTTGTCCTTGGTTTATAAATAGACTTTTTCTTGTTTTCTCCATTTTGAAACTGAGAATTCCTACCTATGAGGGGGAAAAAACATGTGTGTATATATAATTTGAGAAGCTACAAAGATGACAGAAGATTATAACCCACATAAAAAAAAGTAGAGGTGGGACATACAGCTAGGTGTCTATCAGGAATCAGGAATATGAAGTATAAACAAGACACACAGAATCCAGGAGAGGCTTGTGATGTGAAGGCATCAAGTGTCACAGGAGGAAGGGGTGAGATAAGGGGCGAAAACCTGGGAAACTAAAGTATGTATATAGAGCAATTACACTCCCCTGTTCCCAGCACCCATACCCCAATACACACCCCACTGTCACATACCACTGTCACACCACCACAAAAGTCCTCATGAGATAAACGATTATTCTCTAAAGCACAGTTCCTCAGCCTTAGCACTACTGACATTTTGGACCAGACAATTCTGGTCTGCTTTAACGGGGCTCTCTGATTTTTTGAGCATTAGCAAGTTTCAGAAGTCAGTGCTATCTTTTGCCTTCTTCTAGTTCCCTCATAACTACCAATCATTTTCTATTCCGAACTGTGCTTAAATGGCAAAGAATTTTAAGAATGTAGATTTCCTCAAATTATTAGCTAGAGATATTGTTAATTAAAGGAAAAGACAGAACTGAAGTATAAGAGGAGAGTTAATTCTAACAGTCTTTTGATAACTATATTAGTTCTTTATTGGAAATAGCTCTTTAAAGTAGAATGGGATATTTGAAATGCTTTTCCTATACTGAATATACAAGAGGGATGCAACATTGTTATTTAATGAATTATATAGTTTTGATAAATAATTTTTAATTGAAGTATTATTGACTTACAATATTATATTAGTTTCAGGTGTACAACATAGTGATTTGATATTTTTATACATCACAAAATGGTCACCACAATAAGTCTAGTTACCATCTGTCATCATATAAATTACAATATTATTGACTATATTCCCTATGCTTTACATTACATCCCTGTGACTGACTTATATAACTGGAATTTTGTACCCCTTAATCCCCTTCACCTCTTTTGCCCACTCCCTCACCACCCTCCTCACTAGGAACCACCAATTTGTCCTTTGTATCTATGAGTCTGTTTCTGTTTTATTACGTTTGTTCATTTGTTTGGTTTTTTAGGTTCAACATATAAGTGAAATCATAAATTTGTTTGTCTCTGACTCATTTCACTTAGCATAATACCCTCTAGATCTATCCATGCTGACATTAATGGCAAGATTTCATTCTTTTTCATGGCTGTGTAGTATTTCATTATTTATGTATCACACCTTCTTTATTCATCTGTCAATGGACACTTAGGTTGGTTCCACATCTTAACTATTATAAATGGTGCTGCAATGAACATATGGGAACATATATCTTTTCAAATTAGTATACTACCTCTCCCAGGCTTAAAGGCATGGATGGCCTTGTATAGACACATCCCCTGCGCAGACAGCATGTGCTGGCTGGCTATGGCAGGCCAGCTGGAGTGGGCAGAGGCTGGAGGGAATGATATAGTTTTGATATAGTTTTAAAAGGTCTATTAAACTTGGGATAAATCTTTAAATGTTGGCTGCAGCTTTTGTGATCTTTCTCTGACTTATGGTATAATAATTCTAAGAGTTTTTTCAGAATTAACTTTATTTCAGACCATGCCTCATGCCTATTACGAGTAAACACTGTCCTTAAAATAATGGGATGGACAAACTAAAGTTATTTCTTAATCTAAACTACATCAAAGAGATGAACAGAAGATAAGAAAATTAAGTCTGCGGTGTCCAATGTTTGACTACTAACGGCAAAAGATACCATATTAGCAAATCAAGAGACAAAACCACTTGTAGATATCCACTGGTTGCCTACTAAGCACCTATTTCCAGCATCCAGATTTCCTCTGGGGAATTACTCTCCCCTGACTGCACAGCAGCCAACCTGTATGGGGGGTGGGTGGGGGGCCTAATCCATCCCTAAATCCAGGGAATAAGCCTGACTGGCTCAAGACAATCAGGGAAATTCAACTCCTTTGCCTTTGTATTGGTTCATACAAGGACATAACTGAGGACTAAACTAATCAACAAGTGATGTTCCCCTGGCCAGTTTTGATGGTTAAAGGACAGGCAGCTTCTCATCCACATGAGAATGAATGAGAGAAGGTAGCTGTTCTGCTGCTGACCATCTCCCCTGATGAACAGAGCCAGCCCTAGAAGAAAGTTACCACTCAGGACAGGAAACAGGATCCTTGAGTTACTGGACTAAATGTCCTTGCTGTTTTAAGTCAGTTTAAGTTGGGTTTTCTAGCATTCTGATACCAAACTTAAAATATAAAATGTTTTTATTGAATAAGATATAACATATAAAAAATATTAAAATGATAGAAATAGAGACACCTGTAAAGTGAACACTTGAAAAAAAATAATGCAGCACTAGTGTGTATGGTAGAGGAGTATATCTGAAAACCAGAGAAACAGAAAAAAGACAACATTTTAAAATATCAAGTTTAAGAATTAAGTGCAAATTTACAAAAGATTTTTGTAAAAATGTTTTTGCCAACTGGGTATGGGCCATGAAAGGAACAAACAAAACTAAAGTCACATAGGAAGAATGAAAGGAGAATTATTGTTTAATACCCTACAACACACAATATAAATTTGAGCATTTGTAAAACTAACATATGAACAACAATCAGGAGGATATAGCACATTATGGTAATTGAAAATAAATGGAAAAAATGAGTTTATTAAATGATTTATATACCATTAGAATGATCATGTAATATAACATCTATAAAAGAGTAAAAGGTTATATTAAAATGCTTTTGGTTATTATCAAAAATGCCCTGTGAAAGTCACCCTCCTTAGTATCAAGGATAAACGTATTCAGGAATTTTCAAGTTATAATCCTTAGCATCCCACTCGCCTTCTGCCTCTGTTATTATTGTTGTTTCTACATAAAGCTTCAGTAGAAACTTTCCTTGAAACAAACTACTCCAGGGTTAAAAAGTGAACAGAGGGACTTCCCTGGTGGTCCAGTGGTTAAGAATCCGCCTTTCAATGCAGGGGATGCGGGTTCAAGCCCTGGTCAGGGAACTAAGATTCCACATGCTGAGGGGCAACTAAGCCCGCATGCCACAACTACTGAGCCTGTGTGCCACAACTAGGAGAAGCCCATGTGCCACAACTAAGATCCTGCATGCCGCAACAAAGACCCGACGCAGCCAAATAAATAAATAAGTATTTTAAAAAAAAAGTGAACAGATTAGTGGTTGCCAGGGGTTAGGGATCATTGGGGAAGAAGGGTTAATGAATATGACTACAGAGGGGTAGCAAGAGCAAGATGTTTGTAATGATAGGATAAATCTGCATCTTAACTGTAGAACTATAGCAAATCTACAAATGCGATAAAATGAGGTAGAATTATACACACACATTGTACTAGTGTCAGTTTCCCAGTTTTGATACTGTACAAACAGTTACTTAAGATGTGGGAAACTGGGTGAAAAATACATAGGACCTCTGTACTCTTCTTACAACTTCATATGAATCTGTCATTATCTAAAAATAAAGTTACATAAAAAGAGTTTTAAACTGTTTCATAACTACTTGTTAATGTCAAAATGAAAAGAAGCATCTATAGGAGGCACTTCAAACAGCCTATTACCAGAAAATGCTTACTTTTAGAAATTAATTCCCATAGCCAAGGGCTTACCTGAAATTTTCTTCAGAAATGTACACTCCATTTTTTTCACGGGCTGCAGCAAGATCTCGTTTCAGACGTTCTATCTCTTCTGTATACTCCTATGCAAGAAGAATGTCATGTCAGTGTAACACTTCAGTTTGGGGAAGATATGCAATAAATAAAACAAAGTTAGCCCTCCTATGTCTTTTAAAGCATAAAAATGTATGATAAAAAGTCACAACCATACTTTTCATTCAGTATTAATCTGTTTAGAATAAAGTGTTTCAACAGCTTCCAAAACTCCTTTAAATGCACTCATTATAAAAATACAGGCTTCTGAAGAAAAAACACAACCTCCAGTACCCAGGTTGGTCTCTAAATAGTATCTCACATTAAAAGGAATCAGGATTTCTTAGAGAATTGTCTGACTCTAGGACTGGGGCAAGAAACATTCAGGATGAACCTACAACATCTTGTCAAACAAAATAGGAAGAAAGCCAAAGAAGCCTAGGCTAGTGAAAAGGACTCAAGAACCCACTTAAGAGGTACCCACTGACCAAAGGCGGGACAGTTTGAACATCAGTGAGGATATTATAACTACAATTGTAGTTAATATAACTACAATTGGTAAGCACAAATATTTTAAGTCCATGAGTTTATAATGATATTAAGAAAGCTGGGAAACCAACTCATTACTCTCAAAACTGTCAAAGGAAATGAATCAAGCATTTGTCCTGCCTTTCCTATAAGAATTATACCCTTGGGTAGCTGAGGGAAAGTTCCTCTTTATAGAGGTAGTCCAGCAATCAACTAAGAAAGAATAATTGAATTAGAAAATTATCATTTTGCGATCGTTAAAGAACTAATGGATCAAGTCACTTGAATATAATCAATTCCCCTCAAAAAGAGAAAGAACCACGTTCTGTGCTTCCTAGTGGGAGAACATACCACCACCTATGAACTAGTTTGGCCAAAAATATATAAATAAATAAAACCTGAATCTATCAAGCCTCAAAATCCAACTACCAATTTATAGAAAATATGAAGAATAGAACATGTCAAGATAGTACAGGAAACTTCTACAGGACAATACAGATACTTCCACAAATACATTATATGAGGGAAAGTAGATGGAAGAAGAACCAATGTATTGAAACCTAAAGATAGATCAAAAAGTTGCAAAGGGTAAACCTTAATTAGATCCTAAAACAAACTATTAAAAATATACACTGAAACAATTGAAAATTTTAAAATGACCGAATATTTTATCATCTTAAAGAATTACTGTTAAATATTTTAGATTTAATAATAACATTAGGGTTCAAAATTTCAAGTGTCTAAATAAAATTAATGCCTGGCATTTTTATAACAATGAATATAAAATCACTGTAGTTTTCCTCAGGTCCTGACAATTTTGAGGCTCTTTATGAAAAAAGAGGTTTTCTCAAATAAACTTCCTTTAAACTGATTCCAAGAGGTATTACACTGCTGTACACCTGAAATTAACACAACATTGTAAAATCAACTATACTCCAATAAAAATTTTTTTTAAAAAGCTACAGTAATTAAAACTGTATATTAGTGGAGGGACAGACATAAATCAATGGAACAGAATAGAAAGCCCAGACATGTGCCCACACAAATATAGCCAACTGATTTTTCACAATGGTGCAAAATCAGTTTAATGGAGAAAACATAGCTTTTTCAACAAAGAATGCTAAAGCCATCCAGACACCCCACAGGTGAAAAAAAATGTACCTTGATCTAAGTCTTACGCCTTATACAAAAATCAACTCAAAATGGATCATGAAATTAAATGTGAGATGTAGAAATACAAAACCTTCATTTAAAAAAAAAAAAAAAGGAAAAAATCTTCAGGATCTAGAGGTAGGCAAAGAGTTCTTGCAATTGACACCAAAAACACAATGCATAAAAGAAAAAAATTGACAAATTAGACCACATCGAAATTATAAACACTTGCTCTGCAAAAGCCCATAAGAAGAGGATGAGAAGACAAGTACAGCCTGGGGGATAATAATTGCAAACCACGTTTGTGACAAAGGACTAGTATGTAGAATATATTAAAAACTTTCAAACCACCACAACAACAAATAGTCCAATTAGAAAATGGGCCTAAAAACATGAACAGACATTTTACCAAAGAGGGTAACAAACAGCAAATAAGGACATGAAAAGACGTTCAACATCATTAGCCAGTACAGAAATGTAAGTTAAAACCACAGTGAGATATTATTTATTACCTATCATACGCATCAGAATGATTAAAATAAAAAATAGTTACAACACCAAATGCTGGTAAGGATGTGGAGAAACTAGATGACTCATACATTGCTAGTGGGAATGTAAAATGGTATAGCCGCTCTGGAAAACAGCTTGGCAGTTCCTTAAAAACTTATCATTCAATTACCATACAACACAACAATTATACTCTTGGGCAATCATCCCAGAAAAATGAAAATTTATGTGTACACAAATTACTGTAAACAAATGATCAAAGCAGTTTTATTTATAATTGTGAAAAATTGAAATCAGCCCATATGTCTTTCAACAGGTGAATCTGACAACTGTATGTATGGTATACACATACCATGGAATATTCCTCAGCACTAAAAAGAAAAATCTATTGATATGCACAAGTCAGGTGAACCTCCAGGGAATTATGTTGAGTGAAAAAAAGGCAATCCCAAAAGTTTGCATACTATACGATTCCATTCAATAACACTTTTGAAATGGCAAAGGTTTAGAAATAGAGTACAGATAGTGGATAGCAGAGATTAGGGACGGGAGGTGAAAGTGGGAAGGAAAAGATTATAAAAGGGCAATGAGGAATCCTTATTATGACGGAACTGTTCAGTATCTTGACTGTGGTGGTGGCTCCATGAACCTACACATGTGACAAAATTGTATAGCATTAACTAAACACACACACGTGAATACAAGGAAAATTGGGGAATAAGATCAGTGAGTTGTTATTAATGTCAATATCCCTATGGTGATTTTTTACTATATTGTTTGATAAAATGTACAAAGGATCTCTCTGTATTATTTCTTCCAACTGCATGTGAATCTACAGTTACCTCAATAAATCTTCAATTAAATAAAAAAAAAAAAACTATTACCAAGAAAAGGAAAAGACAAGCCAGACTGGGAGGAAATATTTACAAATCTCATAAAGGGTTTGTATCAAGAAGATATGAACAACTCTTTACAACTTAATAAAAAGACAACCCAATTAAAAATTGGGCAAAGGATTTAGTAGACATTTCACATAAAAGATATACAAATGCATAATAAACATGTGAAGATGCTCAATATCATTATTCATTAGGGAACTGCTAATTAAAACTTCCTTGAAGCACCATTATATACTTAAATTTTGCTGACTTGATAGAGCTGGTAAAGTCAACATATTAGCATTAGAAAAAACATTTTAACACATAGGGTATTTAGTTCAAATCATTAGATGAAAAGCCTTACCATAGGCAATTTAATAAATTTTTTTAACAATTATCTACTTCAGCTCCTCATTTTCACATTTGTCAAACAAGATTACATTACTCCACAAAAATTCACAAATACCTTAATCAGAGCTTTTTTGGTGAGTTTCTGGTTAACTTCAGGCTTATTGAGTATGTTCTTTGCTCTGTGAGCATATTCCAATGTACTCAGAGTTTCCTGTGATGAAAAGAAAAGGCCAATTACTGAAAATACTAATTTTCAACAAGAGAAGCCACCGCAATGAGAAGCCCACGCACCGCAACAAAGAGGACTCCGGGCTCACCACAACTAGAGAAAGCCCGCATGCAGCAAAGAAGACCCAACGCAGCCAAAACTAAATAAATAAAATTAATTTAAAAAATGTTTAGACTTAGATTTTGGTGATAGTTGCACAGCTCTGTGAATACAGTACAATCACTGAATTATATACTTTTAATGGGTGAATTTTATGGTATGTGAATTATATCCCAATAAAGATATTTTTTTAAATGAAAGGGGAGTTAGAGACCTTATAAAAGCTTTTCCTGATTCCATTTAAAGCACATAACCCAATACAAGATTTTACAAGATTTTACCATCTTGGTTTTCCTACCTGTTCCCACACATCCAACCCCATCTTCAGTGCTCTCTAAGCAGCCTCTAAAACAGCAGCGTTCACTTAACCCACTTCTAAGTCCTGAATTAGACCATCCACTGCTAATGACCACAGCAATTTTCTTTGAAGACTGTGTGGAAAAATGCAATTAAGTAACTAGTGTGGTTTTTTTTTTAAATTGGGGTATAATTGCTTTATAAAGTTGTGTTAGTTTCTGCTGTACAGCAAAGTGAATCAGCTATATGTATACATATATCCCCTCTTTTTTGGATTTCCTTCCCATTTAGGTCACCAGAGAGCACTGAGTGGAGTTCCCTGTGCCTTACAGTAGTTCTCATTAGTTATCTATTTTATACACAGTAGTGTATATATGTCAATCCCAATTCATCCCACCCACCCCCCTTAAGTAACTATTTATTTTATTTTATTTTTTTTAATTTTTGGCTGCATTGGGTCTTCGTTGCTGTGCGTGGGCTTTCTCTAGTTGCGGCAAGCGGGGGTTATTGTTCGTTGCAGTGTGTGAGCTTCTCATTGCGGTGCCTTCCCTTGTTGCGGGGCACGGGCTCTAGGGTGCGCAGGCTTCATTAGTTGTGGCACGCAGGCTCAGTAGTTGTGGCTCACAGGCTGTAGAGCACAGGGTCAGTAGTTGTGGCACACAGGCTTAGTTGGTCCGCGACATATGGGATCTTCCCAGACCAGGGCTCGAACCCATGTCCCCTGCATTGGCAGGCGGATTCTTAACCAGCATGCCCAGGAAGTCCCAGTAAGCAGTTTTTTAAGATTAAAAATTGCCAGAAAGGAGAAAGACAATTTTTCCAGTGGTGTCCTCCTCTACATGTCCACATGCAATGCTCAGATTCTTTTTACTGTAGTATAGAATGAATGAAGCCAATTGATGAACTTTAAAAATATGTGATATTAAATAAGAATTATAGCTACTACACTTCCGGATACCTTTCAAAGAGCTTACCTCAAGATTGAGAGATGCAGGAGAAACTGTTGCAATTATAGATGTTCTTGTACGTCCCCCAAGAGAGTCCTGGAGGATTCTAGTTAGTTTAGATTCTCGATAAGGAACATGAGGTGTTCTTTCTACAAGAGCAGTAATAACCCTTCCCAAAGTCAACAGGGATTGATTGATATTTCCAGCTTCCCGAGCTCTCTTGTCAACTGCTCCAGAACGTCCAATATTTTCACTTCCTGCAAGATCAACCTTAAATTTAAAAAATAAAAGTAAGTTCTCAGTCTATTGGATTTGGAATAGAAGACTTTCATTCTCATATTGTACACAAATATATTAAATAGCCAGTAATTTTTCTATAATTAACAATCCACTACAAACCTAAAAACCCAGTGACTAAAAAAATATTGTCTATAAATACAAACCTTCAAGCTGCTTTATGAGGTGATAAAGAATGAAACATTGGACTAGAACTACCATCTGACCTAGCAATCCCACTTCTGGGTATGTATCCAAAGGAAATGAAATCACGATCTCAAAGAAATATCAGCACTCCCACGTTCATTGCATTATTCACAATAACCAAGGTATGAAACAGCCTTAGTAACCATTGATGAATGAACAGATAAAGAAGATGTGATGTGATACACACATACACACTTGAATATTATTCAGCCATGAGAAAGGATATCCTGCCACGCTGTACATTTTAAATACTTAATTTTATTTGGCAATTATGCCTCAATAAAACTAGAAAAAAAAACCCAGAAAGAATGAAACAGTGGTTATTAAGGTTGATGCTTACCAAGTTCAACTTTCCAATTTTAACAAGCTCCTCTCCATCAGTTGTAGTTTCTTTCATATGTATGGTAACAGAGAAAACTGAGTGGGAACGACTAGAAAACAAGACCAAGTTGCCCAGTCATTATACAGAACATTATTTGCTTTCTATAAAATATTGAAAACAGCAAAGAAAGATCTAAATCCACCAGGGTAGAAAAAGATAGTATCAGAGAAGATACCAATAAGATTTTGGAAGACAGTGGATGAATAGAATGCTAGGTTTTTGTTTTCTTCTACCTGCCCCCCGCAGGGGAGATCCCAAAAGGGAAGGATTGCAATCGATCTTTCTATTTATAAGAACCACTTGAGGGGCTTCCGTGGTGGCGCAGTGGTTAAGAATCCGCCTGCCAATGCAGGGGACACGGGTTTGAGCCCTGGTCTAGGAAAATTCCACATGCTGCAGAGCAACTAAGCCCGTGCACCACAACTACTGAGCCTGCGCTCTAGAGCCCGAGAGCCACAACTACTGAGCCCGCGCGCCTAGAGCCTGTGCTCCGCAATAAGAGAAGCCGCTGCAATGAGAAGCCCGCACACCGCAACGAAGAGTAGCCCCCGCCGCAACTAGAGAAAAGCCCACGCACAGCAATGAAGACCCAACGCAGCCAAAAATAAAAAATTTTTTTTAAAAAAGAACCACTTGAAATATGTCATTACCATAAATTCAAACAGCACCAGGCAAGCCATCTGATTACTCCCCTTCAAAGCCAATTGTTCTAAAAGTACATTGCTCTGCTTTGAGAATGTCATCAAAGATAGGTAGCTCCTTCCACTGAACAGCAGAAATTAGTAAACAGTATTTACCAAAACACTACAAGATAATCACTGCTAGACTATAAAGTTTTCCAAAGTCTGTCTTATGCTGTATATTGACATTCAACTTTTATCTGAGAGATATCAAAATCATATAGACAACCAAAGACGTCATTCCTTTCTGCATCAATGACATTTGGCATATGGTAATTTTTAATTTCCTCATTTGTACTTTTCACGTTACTTGGAAAATTTTACAATAAGAATCATTTTTACAAAATTATTTGAATTATTTTATATAACAGAAAAGAGGAAGGGCACATGGAAAAATATAAACTATAGATTTGAATTATAATATGCATCTCATGTTCTCCTACCATAATTTACCCATTCCTAATTGAAGATTATGGAATTAATGCAATTAAACACAAAAGTCAACTCTGATTTTGGAAAAGTGAATTATGTTTTCCTTCTCTTTATCACATACATTCATAAGAAGAGATCTTTATTCCAGTCTATGTACGAAAAAGGGAATCCTTAATTATTCGAATTTACAGAATAGGAATTTTATATTTCAGAGAAAAGTATTTAGAGAAAAGAAATTTTGTTAAGTTCATTCCTCCAAATTCTAAATAAAGTTATAAACCAATCATTTAATGAAAATGGAAATTTCATTCTATGATTGGTTTATAACTTAAGTTTTTAAATGGAAAGCTATTATAGGAAAATTTAATTAAAATTGTAATAGCACACATAATTCCATGATCTTAATTACTTTCATCTTATGCTATTTTTCTTCTTTCTTTAAATGCATACATATTTTTACAGAGTTGCAATTATAATCGTTATAGCATATTGTAGAAATGTCCAACTATAAGAGAGCAAAGAAACGAGAGCCCTAAAAGTCATTTTGTAGCTCAGGGAAAATGATATTCAGATAAGTTTAACTACCTGAAGAAACATAGTTAACTGCAGAACTGGAACTAAACACAAATATCTAACTCCTAATCCATAGCTCTTTCAATTACATTCTGATGTTTCCTTCAAAGACTAGCAGAAAAAAAAATCACCTCTGACTTAGTGAACTGCATTTGGAGAGTTTGGGATGCATCCTATAAGGGGTACTATCAAATATGCCCCTTTCTCCTCTTAAAAGCCAGTGTTAGTGACCATTTGTCTTCCTACATTAAAATGAAGCCATTTGAAAAAAAAAAAAAAATCACGTTGCACAACCTAAATATATAAAAAATTTGTCATTTATACCTCAATAAAGCTGGAAAAAAATAAAATAAAGTCATTTGATTTTCCTCTAATCCTTACTCAAATCAGGGGTTTTCAAACTGTGTTCTCAGTATACTGAGAAGCTCCAGAAAAGTGCTCAGGGCAAACCTTCCTAAGGCTGAGGAGGTCAGCCTCTGAGCATCCTACTGCCAAATCAACTACAGCAGCCACATTTTAATCTGGGCTCCCATGCATAATTTCATTTGGGAAAAGAAATCTTCTCCTTTAAAAGACTTAATACTTCTGCTCAAGTTCAACTTGTCTTTGTTCTCCTTTCAACATTCTCCCAACATTGGTGCTCTCCCTATAAATCTCAAGCCAATTACTAAGGCATGCAATCTAGCATACAATCTAGACGTGTGACTCACATACCTTAACTCACCCCACTGTGATTCCCCAAGTTCATAATTCTTCTTAAAAAGGAAATGGAGCGGTGGGGGAAACAATGGCTTTCTCACCTAGAGTAGGCATTCATCAAAGTTGCTGCAGTTGTCCTTTTTGCTGCCCCCTTCTCCAAAATTTGATAGACTTCATCCTTGTTGTGTACTGTAATTTCTTCTAAACCTTTGATTATCACTCCCCTCTGACAAAATATCAAAAAAGCATCCATTAGATTGGTTTTAAAAAAAAAATATATATATATATATAGACTTCCCAAAGTATCACACATTAACATTTGGAGTCATTTCATTCTCAAAAACTGAAGTTACCTTGTTACGGGGATCATCAAACATCTGTAGTCTCTCAGAAACGTCAGAAGATGGATTAAGGAGATCAAAAAGCTCTTCATTATAGATTTCCAACAGTGACACTTTGACTGAAAATTCAGTACCATTATCAGTAAGTTTCTCAAAAATCTGATGAAGAGTACGTGGAATTATACCAGCCAAAGGATCCTGAAATTGTAACATTAATAAAGACTTTAAAGAATGCCAGTTACTGCAATAGTTAAAACACATATAACAAGGGCCTCCTTTATAGTATATTTAAACATAAGTATGTCAAAACAGGTTTAAAAACAAAACTAACCTGTTGGAGAAGCCAAGCCATTTACAACAGTCTGTTTAATAGTAATTATTCTTCCTTACACCTTCCACAAATCTGTCATTCCTGTCAGCCACTTTATGCCTGAGCATTACACAGAAACCAATTGAACCAAGCTACTTATAAAGCCAATTTCAATAATCCTTTCCAAATTTTCTCATGAGAACATAACACCATCATTTTAATCAGAAGTGGTTCATCTAACAGTATATTCTCTAATTCTGACTAACTTTATGATACTAACTCCCGCACTGCAAGGTTTTCCCCTTCAAGCCCTACTCACATTCCACTTTCCCACAATAGTCTGCTCCAACTATTCTCTCCGAAACAGACCGTTCTCTTAACACTTAACTGTGCCATATGTATTGCTCCTCTCTCTCCCAATAAGAATGTATGTTTCTTAAACAAAAGCCATACCATATACTTTAATTTTACTGTAGTAGTAGTTTATCCTAAATTCATGTTTGACATGGGTACTCTGATCTTTTCCATTTCAAGACAGGCCTTCAACCAAGTTTTATTTGGATATACTTCAGCCACTTTAGAGACAGAAGTCTGTTATAAACAATAAATACCTCCTCCCAAGTATATTCTTCATTAGGTGACCTTTCACCTTCCATTGTAAAGGTTTTTCCAGTGCCAGTTTGGCCATATCTGTGAAAATTAACAAAAGTGTTAAACAAAAGAATGAATACATGCATCTAAACCTTTTCATCAATTTGAAAAATAGTGTTTCACTCACGCAAAAATAGTGCAGTTATAGCCCATAATAACTTCATCCAGAATTGGACAAACGACACTTCGATAAACGTCAATTTGTTTAGTAGATGCTCCAAAAACCTATCCAAAAAAAAAAGGCATTTCTTAAAAAAAAAAACACTTCAGAATTACTTTAATAATTTTGTTTTTAATATATTAACTTATTCAGCCCACTAGAAACCATTTGACAACTTAAAGGATAAACTGAAATTTGTAACTATACACTAGAACCTACAGAAAATATGTGTACTAGGATAACTTTACATTAGTGAATAATAAAGAAGTAGAAGCATTTTAGGAAGTAAGTACCATATCAAAAGTATATGTTTTCCTTGAACTTTTGTCGGCCAATCCTCCAGTTCGTACACTAACTTCTTTCCGTATGTGATCACATTCTACTACAGAATGGGCATTAACTTTCCGCTCTGCCAAATTAAATGGTCTGTAAAAAGAAACACAGAAGGTTATTCAAGAACTCTTAGTTATCTGGTTATTGATGACATTTTTGTTAATACCTCAGACAAGAACAATGTGAAGCTTTAACTACACTGTTGGTGACAGAGATTAAATGAGGAGTAAATGACACTGCTAAGGCAGACAGCAGAATTTTAAGGGTTTCAATTCCCAGAAATAAAATTAGTTTTTTAAAAAGTTTTGAAAGACATGTACAATTTTGACAGTTTCTTGGAGTAGATACTAACAATTAACTTGTAAAAAATGCCAAACTTATTTTTTAGAATTCTATTTCCACTGTTCTTAGAATCCAGTTAAGTTAGGTTATGATGTAGTAGAAACAGCATACCAGATACGCGTTCAAAATATTAACCTGCCAGTGGATAAATGGCACAAAATAAAAAACAGATTGAAATAATGACTAATACGTTAAGTGCTTACTAGGTGCCAGGTACTCACTGTTCCAAGTGCTTCACATGTATTAACTGTTTGTCCTCACAGCACTGTGAGGTCTAGTGGGGAACAGTGACATAAAACAAGTGATTATAAGAGAGGTGATGTTTAGAAAGGGTACGTAAAAGGTAGGAACATACAGCAAAAGTTTAATGTGGCCTTAATTGGGACAGGGTGGGATAGGGGAGAGGCATGGGTGATGGGAAAGACTCCCTGTGAAGTAATCTAAGATAATAAATGCCTCCTGAGGCATTTCAGTAGAGTGAGGACTCTCCATCCAGTCTGCTTGGGCAATGTAGCCCTTTGTGCCTGTCTTCTCATTTGAAAATTAAGGTTGGTAATAGTAGCAACCTCACAGTGTAGGGAAAGAAATCCTGTTTAATTTATTGTTTCCCCAGTGTCTACGACTATGCTTAGCACACGGTAGGCATGCAAACATCTGTTATACTACACTGCTTAATAAATGTCATCCTAAGGGGAATGATGGGAAAGCTAAAAAGAACCATAGTCCACAGAATAGCATCCATAAGATATGGATATACTTAACGCACATCTGGGCCAAAGGGAAAGGTGTACTCTTGACCTGAGTTCATTTTTCCCATTCATTATCACATACTGTGACAGGAAACACCAGATAGGAAATTATCTTTCCCCTCATTACTAGACGAACCAAGTTGCTATTTATTTTAAGAAGGATACCTCAATGTCCTCTGGCATGCCCCACCCCCTAGCATGTTTGACCGGTCAGAAGACCAAATTTGTGATCCTGGGAAATTTAACTCAGTAACTTCCAAGTAATATCTGGTCATGCTGTCATTTGTCAAATGTTCTGAAACCTACACAATGCACGTAAGTCACAGTATGCAGTATTATTAAAAGTTCAACAAAATTAGGTCAAAACCAACTTGTACTGAGGTAGGACAAAAGTATCAAGTGGAATGAATTCCTCTCATATGGTTAAAGCTTTTCCAATTGGTCTAATCTCTTGCCTGGATGTGTGATTAAGTTACAAATGAATACCATTCAAGCTGTCAGGGCAGAGTAGTAGAAATTCACACAAATCACACATTCCTAAGAGTTATCAAAGCTCCCAGAGAAGCTTAAGGGACTGTTTGCACTGCAATAAAGAGTGCTGCTAAGCAACTATTTTCCTATCCAGACTTCTTTAATTAGATATTGCAAGGTTTCTGCTGATGACACTAGCAAACCCATCAATTTTAGTTGGCCTCAATACAGTATATTAAAATTCAAACAACCAAAATGGTAAACAAAGACTGAGGATTTAAAAAAAAAAAGTCGTGTCCAGCAGACTTTTTGAATGAATTGCTAAATCCATTCATTCATTCCATAAATATTCATAGAGTTGTTGTACAAGTAAAGAACATCATAAAGATTGTATTCATTGTAACCAAGTAATGCAGTCATCTCTCTTCAAATTTTGCTGATCTCTTAGGCTACAATAAACTGTGCCAATTAAAAGTTTAAAACTGGGGGAAAAAGGCTTCCCTGGTGGCACAGTGGTTAAGAATCTGCCTCCCAATGCAAGAGACACAGGTTCGAACCCTGGTCCAGGAAGATCCCACATGACACGGAGCAACTAAGCCCGTGCACCACAACTACTGAGCCTGCACTCTGGAGCCCGTGAGCCACAACTACTGAAGCCTGCATGCCTACAGTCCGTGCTCCACAAGAGAAGCCACCGCAATGAGAAGCCCGCACACCGCAATGAAGTGTAGCCCCCGCTCACTGCAACTAGGGAAAGCCTGTGGGCGCAGCAGCAAAGACCCAACGCAGCCAAAAATAAATAAATTTAATAAATTAAAATAAAAAAAAAAAACGGGGGAAAAAATCAGAGAAGAGTATGTGACAGAAACCACATGTGGCCTGCAAAGCCTAAAATATTTACTATCTGGGCCCTTTACAGAAAAGATTTGACAACCTCCGAGGGCCTCATAAGTTGTTTATTTAGTAAAGTTTAAGGACATGTTTCCATTAAGAAGGCTATTTGAAAAAGAAAAAGAAAAGGCTAACTTGAAAAGAAAAACATCTCTTTATACTGAAGTTATTGTAAACATTAGACACAACCTAAGCACTTTTCATTAGTGATAAAGTAAAAGAAATCTCTTTTAAGTTAAGCCTTGAAATGTATGGAGATAATAAACATGAAGTTCAGGATAATGTTTATCTCTTGGGGTAGAGAAAAGGGATGCGGAGGGATACGCTGGGACTGTAGATGTAATCATTGTTCTGTTCCTAATCTGGGTGATGGATACGCAGATGTCTGTTTCATTGTTCTCTATAACTTTTTATAGGTCTGACATATTCTGTAACTAACAAAAAAAATGAAATTAAAGAAAATGAAGCCACACAGAAAAGGTAATACCACTTGACTTTACTAAACGATCAAAATCATCTAAAACTTTGCATTTGAATATAGGCTGTTTTTCTAATCTTCAAAACAAGTAACTATTAGCAGAAGCCCTAGAGTGCAGCTAGAATGTAATTGGCTAGACTTAAGGTTACCACCAAATGTCTTCTACTTTAGAAAGTTAGCTATTACCTTTGATATCTACAACTCAAGTCACCAAAGCTGTGTAGGCAATAACCTAAGAAAGTTTGTTAATACACTTTTTAAATAACCTTTTAATTTTAGAATACGTTTGGATTTACAGAAAAGTTTCTGATAGTTGGTAGTTTTTAAAACAACAGCAGCAAAAACAGACATACAAAACACACAAATACCAGTAAACTATGGAGGGCCGCAAGTATCTTCAGGTATGTCCTTCCTCTCCTAGCTCATTTTAAAATTGGGAAGTGATATGGAAACCACTGGGAAATGTAGCAGAACTTAAGTTTTCTCCTTGATCTTAAAAACATAAACTCACTCTACAACTTAATTTTTAAATTTTAAATACAGTGATGTTTACTTGCTTAGTAGGGATTAAGGAAATACTGCATCTAGAATAAAGAGAAGAGGGGACCGATTACGTTTTTAGAGGTGATGGAGAGGATGATAATCCCAACATAAGTGCTAAAACATCTGTAAAGTAGGTGTGCAGTCATCTCCAAACGGACCAACTGCAAGGAGGGACACCTAAATCTTTGTCGACAGTAGTTTTTTTAGAAAAGAACACATTTCACTAAAGAAGGGCGACCAAATTCTCCTTCTCAATAGCAGTTTAAACTATAAACTCAGATATAAATTCCTTTCTTCTGAAAAATAAAGAAAAAATACTAATTTACTCCTCACAGCAACCTGGTGTCATTTTATCAAACAGAACGCAGATAACTATGAAACAGGAAGGTCTGGTCCCTTCAGAAATTGCAAACAAAAGCCCTCTCTCGGACCGCGCAGGAAGGAGCCCTGCAGCAAAGCCCGGGGCTCGGAATCCTGCCAAGCTCGGCCTACCTGCATCTCACCACCACTTGGATGTTCTTCCCCTTCTCATCTTTCTTCTTCGCAGATGAATTCGGCTGAGACGCCATGACGGTCCCCGCCGAAAAATCAAGGCCTGGTCGCGGACTCGGGCGCCGTAGGGCGCGGAGCGGCTCGGCGGCCGGCGCGGACCCGGGTGCCCTCCTCCCCTGTCGGGTGCTGGCGTGGCCGGGGAAATCGCTCTCCACCAGGGACTGTGACTGGCCCCGGCGTCTGTCCTCCACCCGCCCGAGCCTTCGAATCACCAACCTAGTATCCGCCCGAAGCCCAGGAAACCAAGCAACGACTCGGCGCCTCAATTTGAAAAAGGAACCGAGTCTCCGGGCCAATTGCAGCGCAGGCGCGCAAGGCACCATGGGACGCGGTGTAGACACCAGATCCCGCTCCCGGGGCGTGGCCCGCTGGAAAGTAAATAGCAGATCCGACCGTGCCCTCCTGGAACTCGTAGTCCAGTGGGAGAGACGCCGGACTTGGTAGTGTCACATTTAAACTTGCTCAATTTGGTCAATTATATCGCGTCTCTAAACCAAAATTTTCTCGTCTTCAAAATGGGAATAATAGCAACCGTCTCAGAGAGCTGTGTGAGAATTAATGAGGTGGTGCGGGTAAATAGCTTAGACTAGAACATGGAAGCGCTCAGGAAGGCTGGCCGTGATTGTAATTGTTATTAGAGAATTGTAAGAGAATGCTGTGGAAGCACAGAAGAGAGAGGTCCAAAGGAAGCCCCTTTCTCGGAGGAAACGTCCAGACTAGTTTTGAAGAATAATTAGGAAGTGTTAAGGCTACCACGGGTACGAAATCGTGATGAAAAGGACACTGAATGTTACTTTAGGACTAGGAATTTATCTTTTAACTGATGAGAAATCGTCATCCCCAAATGATTCCAAGAAAGAAAACAAGATCAGTTTTGCAGTAACTGCTGCAGGCTCAGGGCGCGCTTCCCCCTGTCTACGTGGCGCAGCGTCGGGCAGGGTCTCGAGGATGTTGCGCAAACGCCCGACCCAGTCAGCCTACAAATCCCGGCAGCCCGCGCACCCTGGCCCGGCTCGCACGCAGTGACCGCTGGCTTCCGTAAGGGTACTCTGGGCGTTTCGGCAGTGCTTGGGGTGACTCGACCAGCTTAGGTGTGGGTTCTGGACCCAGGAAATAATGAATCATGGGCCTGTGCCATAGTCGGCTCTGGGAACTGCGCTTCTGGGCCACACTTAGGCCACGGGAACCTAGATATCGTAGTTTCTTTCTTTTTTTAAAAATTAATTTATTTTTGGCTGCGTTGGGTCTTCGTTGCTGCGTGCGGCTTTTCTCTAGTTGCGGCGAGCGGGGGGTACTATTCGTTGTGGTGCGCGGGCTTCTCATCGCAGTGGCTTCTCTTGTTGCGGATCACGGGGTCTAGGTGCGTGGGCTTCAGTAGTTGTGGTGTGCGGACTCAGTAGTTGTGGCTCACGGGCTTTAGAGCACAGGCTCAGTAGTTGTGGTGCATGGGCTTAGTTGCTCTGTGGCATGTGAGATCTTCCCAGACCAGGGCTGGAACCCGTGTCCCCTGCATTGGCAGGCGGATTCTTAACCACTGTGCCACCAGGTAAGTCCCAAGATACGTTGTAGTTTCTTAAGTGACAGCCAGGTGGGGTGGAAAGCTCTCAGGCCCCTTTAAGTGTTCCTCTGCTTATTAACCTCCTACATTCCCCCAAGGAAACATCTACATCTACAGCTTAGATGGATTGTCCTCTCCATCCTGCATAGCCAGGTGTCTACTGATATCTCCTCTTAGATGGCTCACCAGCATCTCACAATGGACCTGTCCAAAACAGGTCCCCCCTTTACCCCCCTTACCACCACCCTAATCTTTCTCATTTAGACACGTGGTGCTAACCAGACCTTTGATTCCTTTCTTCTCCCTGTCTAGTGCAGTCCTGTTGCTTTTATCACCTCTGCCCTCCACTCTATTCCAAGTCTCTTTTATGTCTTCCCTGAGTAACTGTCCTTAACAACCTACTTAACAGGTCTCGCTGCTTCTGCTCTTTTCCATTCCCACTGCATTCACTCAGCAAGGGAAGGCTATTTTTTAAAAACGAACAGATTATGCCTTTCATGTACTTTATAACCTTACATTAGCTTCTCATTGTATACCTAGGATAAAATCCAAACTCTTTACCATGTTCTGTAAGGCCCTTGTCAGGAAGGGAAAAATTTCTCCCTTTACCCATGCTGAATTCTTGTTGTTGGACTAATGAAATAGACACAAGATGGATTAACAGGCAGAAAAAACTAATTTTAATTGGAACACAAGGAGGTCTCATAGAAATGGGACCTAGGAAGTGGCCAAAGCAGGCAGCTTGTAATTTTTAGACAAAGAAACAATAAATTTATGAGAAATTGACAGGACAGAGAAACTTAGTTTGAGGTGCTCAATTAGCAAATAATCTAAACAGAGTTTAGGCTTGGGGTAGCAAATTAAAGAAGTCACAAAATCTGTTTATATAGGCTTCTTGCCTGAATTCCCTGTCTCTGGCGATAAGGGTGTCCTTTTACCTCTAGATGCAGGCTGTGCACCTTTCACATGAGAGGTTTATTTCCTGCTCACAGGGAGACAGAAGGGTCAAAGTGTCCCTGTGACAGTGACCCTTTCCTAAGTAACTTTATTTCCAAATCATCAATATGCCACTGAGGTACATTTTGGGGGCAGCCTATCATGGGCCCCAACACCCTCATGATCTGGCCTTGGCCCATACAAACAACTCCAGCCTCTATCCACACAGCTTACTACCATGCTCCAGAACTCCTAAGCTCTTTCCTGCAGCCAGACCTTTGTATTTGCTGTACCATCTCCCTACAACTCTCGTTTGGCTCCTTGCATGGCTTACCCATTCTCATCCTTCAGATCTCAACTCAACTTTCTCTTTAAAAATGCCCTTCTTGACCATTCTATCTAAAACATATTCCTCCTTTAATTTTCTGTCTCAAGATGCTGATTATTTCCTTCAGAACACTTACTATAATCTATAGTTACATTGTCACTGTATTGTCTATCTACCTTGCTAGAATGAAAGTTTCTTCAGGGACTGTGTTTTGTTCAATATTCCCCGACCAGGGATGGAACCTGTGCCCCCTGCAGTGGAATCACGGAGTCTTAACCGCCAGGGAAGTCCCTCCCAGTGTCTTGAATGGAGCCTTACACAAAGTAGTCACTAAAAAAATATATGAGTACATGTAGGAAATTACTTAACCTCTCTCAACCTTGGTTTCCTTGTCTGTAAAATGGAGATAATAATCATTACTATTATTGTAAGAATTAAAATAATAACATGTGTAAAGTACCTGGCACATAATAGGTCAAGAAATGTTAATTTCTTCTCCTTTTCTTTCTCATTAATAAATATCTAAACTATATTTAAGGAATTCCCTGGCAGTCTAGTGGTTAGGACTAAGCACTTTCACTGCTGGGGCCCAGGTTAGATCCCTGTCCAGGAACTAAGGTTCCACAAGACGCGTGGCACGGCCAAAAAAATAAAAAAAAAAAAACAATATTTACATTAGCTGACATTCGGGTTGATGCAAGAAATTCAAGAGTCTCCATTTGGTAATGGTTAGAGCTGCCATTTATCTAGGGCTACCATGTGTCAGACTTTATGAAAGACTTTGTGTGCACCATCTTATTTAATCTTCAGAACAACTCTTTGAAACAGAAACTAGTATTTCTCACTCTTTTATGAATAAACAGGCCAACTAAGTATATTGTCTGTAGTCTACAGCTAATAAATAACAGAGAAGGAACTCAGAATTCTTTCTGATCCCAAATCCCAGATTGTTAACTGCTATCTCCCTCACCTAATTCACCTAATTTTTTCATGTGGTCGGTGCACCTGCATCCCATTTTCATCATACCCTTATCGAGTTGCTTATTACAAGCCAGGCATTGTAGAAATAGGCTGAATTATAGTTCCTGCCCTCGAGACTAGTCTAAATCTAACGGAGATGGCCAGGGTCTTATGGAAATTTGTAAGAGTTTTGTTCCACTAGGCAGGTGGCTGTCATTGATAAGTTATTTTACACTCTCTGTGGAGCTCAAACTACTCAGGTGAGTCAACACTTCTCTCTTGAAAGTTTGCCCATGTTTAGAAATTATTTTTAATACTCTAGGAATAGTTAACCTAAATTCTACCAGTGCCATATCATTGGCCATGTGTTTGACCTGGCATTCTCTCTTTCAAGAGTATGTATATATCTTGTATAAATTATTTTAAATTGAATTTTATTTTTCTTAAATTAAAACGTGGACATCATTTTGAAAGTTAAATAGTTTCTAAAGGGCTTATGAAAACAACAACAAAAAAGCTATTTCCCTGCTTTATCTCACCCCAATCCCTCCAGACTGCCACTCCAGAAACAACTACTTTCAACTTAGCTACTTTTCTAGCATTTACACATTTTCATTTTTGTAAAGAATTTGTATGTACTGTTACCTTTTGATTAATTAATTTTAGACTTCATTTATTGACTTCCTCTTATGGAAGATGAGGATTTAGTTCTCAAACTTTACTATGCCCTCTGCTTTCCCTTCTGCATACCCCCAATATTACAATTTTTGTTAAATCAAAGACCTGTATTTAGGTTATATGCCTACTCATAGCTGAGCATTTCAATCTAGTGAGATTATGTTTCCTTTACTTTTTGTCTATTCTAAAGTTAATAACTGCCCAGTTTTGTTTGATTCGTTTTCCTTATTTTCCTAATTCTTCCTATAGCCCCTTAGTAAAACTTTCCACCAATTCAATCACAACAGAAATCTATCAGTTTCAAGTTGTTTGTAATTGAACTGCTTACTCTCTAGGCCTGTACCAGCTGCCATCCTAGGGTTTCCCTTGGCTTGTTTTTGGTTTTTTCCTATTTATTTATTTATTGGCCATGCTGTGTGGCATGCAGGATCTTGGAATTCCCTTTGCCAGTTTCCTGGGTTGGAGATCATGTTTTCTGGATCTCATCTGTGTACTCTTTCTTGCTTTACTCCCTTATTTAGTCATGTAGCTTCCTGAGAAACAGTGCAGAGGAAATAAATTTCTTGAGAACTTGCTTCTCTGAAAATGTTTTTATTCTACTCTGACTCTTAATTGCTAGGTAGGTTATACATAGAGTCCAGATTCTAAGTATTTTTACTTCAGATTTTTTTTTGAGAGGTGTATCAGTTTCCTATGACTGCTGTAACAAATCACAGCAAACTTGGCGGTTTAGAACAAAAGAAATTTATTCTTTCACAGTTCTGGAGGCTAGAAGTCTGAAATCGATTTTACTGGATCAAAATCAAGGTGTCAGGGACCTCCCTGGTGGTGCAGTGGTTAAGAATCCTCCTGCCAATGCAGGGGACACAGACTCGAGCCCTGGTCTGGGAAGATCCCACAGGACGTGGAGCAACTAAGCCTGTGTGCCACAACGACTGAGCCTGCCCTCTAGAGCCCGTGAGCCACAACTACTGAGCCCACATGCCACAAGTACTGAAGCCCCAGCGTGCCTAGAGCCCATGCTCCACAACAAGAGAAGCCACCGCAATGAGAAGCCTGTGCACCACAATGAAGAGTAGCCCCCTCTCGCCACAACCAGAGAAAGCCCGCGGGCAGCAACAAAGACCCAACACAGCCAAAAATAAATTAATTTTTTAAAAAAGAACATTCTTAAAAAAAAAAATCAAGGTGTCAGCAGGGCCAGGCTCCCTCTTGAGGCTCTTGGGGAGAATCGGTTCCATATGCCTTCCAGCCTTCTGGCGGCTGCTAGCATTCCTTTGCTTGTGGCACATCACTCCAATCTACCTCCATGCTTTCACTTCTGTGTCAAATCTCCTTCTGTCTCTCTCTTATAAGGATACATGTGATTACATTTAGGGCCTACCTGGGTCATCCGGAATACTCCCCTCCATCTAAAGATCCTTAATTTAATCACATCTGCAAAGTCCATTTTTGTTTCATAAGGTAACAGTCAAAAGGATTAGGATATAAATAACTTTGGGGGGACTGTTATTCAGCCTACCACAGGAAGGATATCATAAAAATACCTTATTTATTTTGATGCTGTTCTGTTAAATGCCTTAATGTTGATAAGGAACCTGAATTTATACTCTAACGGATTTTTTTTTAAGAGCTTTGGTTAGCTGATTAAACAAGCCAATACAAATATCCCAAATAAGATTAAATGTAGCAGACTTCCCTGGTGGCACAGTGGATAAGAATCCGCCTGCCAATGCAGGGGACACGGGTTTGAGCCCTGGTCTGGGAGGATCCCACATGCCGCGGAGCACCTAAGCCCGTGTGCCACAACTACTGAGCCTGCGCTCTAGAGCCCGCGAGCCACAACTACTGAGCCCGCGCGCCTAGAGCCGGTGCTCCGCAACAAGAAAAGCCACCACAATGAGAAGCCCACGCACTGCAACGAAGAGTAGCTCCCACTCTCCGCAACTAGAGAAGCCCGCGAGCAGCAACGAAGACCCAACACAGCCATAAATAAATAAATAAATAAATGTATTTTTTAAAAAAAGGATTAAATGTAGCTAGGGACTACCCTGGCAGTCCAGTGGTTAAGACTCTGCACTTCCACTTCCACCGGTTTGATCCCTGGTCAGGGAACTAAGATTCCGCATGCCGTGCCGTGCAGCCAAAAAACAAATTTTTTTTAATGTAGCTTTACTGTGTTCTCTATCAAAAGTAGATTTCTCTTTCTGTGAGCTGTTACACGGGACCCTCTAGCTGTCAGTGGTTTTATTGTATAGCCCGTTTATATCCATCACAAACAATCATACAATATTTGTATAATTGTCTGGGTTGTGTAACTTGATATAGATACTTGTGTGAAGTCATAAAACATGGCTGGAGTAGGAGATAGTGATTATTCATTAATTACACTCTCATTAATCACTTCAGAAATAACTGAACTTTGGGCTTTGAAAAACTCACTGATTGAGCTTCCCTGGTGGCGCAGTGGTTGAGAATACACCTGCCGATGCAGGGGACATGGGGTCGTGCCCCGGTCCAGGAAGATCCCACATGCCGCGGAGCGGCTGGGCCCGTGAGCCATGGCCACTGAGCCTGCGCGTCCGGAGCCTGTGCTCCGCAACGGGAGAGGCCACAACAGTGAGAGGCCCGTGTACCGCAAAAAAACTCACTGATTAAAATAATCAGTATTTGTTCTACAATCAGTATTTAGTCTACAATCGGTAATTGTTCCACAAATACTTTTAAAATCTCAGTGTGGAGATACCACCTCACATATGCTAGGATGGCTATATTTTTTTAGAAATGGATAATAACTAGTGTAAGGATGTGGAGAAATTGGAATCCACACACATTGCTGGTGGGAATGCAAAATGGTGCAGCCACTTTGCAAAACAGTATTGCAGTTCCTCAAAAGTTTAAACAGAGAGTTACCACATGACCCAGGAAACCCACTTCTAGGTATACACTCAGTAGAAATGGAAACAAATGTCCACATAAAAACTGTACACAAATATTCAATTGCAGCATTATTCATAATAGGAAAAAAAGTGGAAACAACCCACATGACCATCAACTGATTAATGGATGCTTTAAAAATGTGGTATATCTAAGAAATGGACTACTTACTATTCTACAGTAAAAAGGAAAAAAGTATTGATACATGCTACAACATGGATAAACCTTGAAAAGATTATGCTAAGTGAGAGAAGCCAGACACAAAAGATGACATATTGTATAATTCCATTTGTATAAAATGTTCAGAGGACTTCCCTGGTGGTCTAGTGGCTAAGACTCCACGTTCCCGGCGCAGGGGGCTTGGGTTCAATCCCTGGTCAGGGAATTAGACCCCGCATGCGGCAGCTAAGACCTGACATGGCCAAATAAATAAATAATTTTAATTAAAAAAAAAGTGTTCAAAATAAGAAAATTCGTAAAGACAGAAAGTAGATTAGTGGTTACCAGGGTCTGAGGGAGGGTGGCATTGGGGTGTTGGTGATTGCTGATTGTGTTTCTTTTAGGGGTGATTAAAATATTCTGAAATTAGTGGTGATGGTTGCACAACCTTGTTAATATACTAGAAACCACTAAATTGTACACTTTTAAATGGCAAATGTTATGGTAAGTGAATTATATCTCAGTAAAAAAATTCTTCAGTGTGATTTTTGATATTTGAAACAGAAGTACTTCTGCATCTTCTCTCTACAGTGATTAATTTTTAAACACAGAAAGTGTTTCTGGCAAAAAATATGACTCTAGACACAGACCTTACACCCTTCACAAAAATTAACTCATAGTGGATCACAGATGTAGATCGATTTTTGTTTGTTTTTGTTTCATTTTTTGTTTTTTTGGCCACACCATGCAGCTTGTGGAATCCTAGTTCACCAACCAGGGATCGAACCTGTGCCCGTGGCAGTGAAAGTGGGAGTCTTAACCACTGGACTGCCAGGGAATTCCCTGTAGATCGATTTTTATTTTTCTTTCTTTTTTTTTTTTTTTTTTTTTTTTTGCGGTATGCGGGCCTCTCACTGTTGTGGCCTCTCCCGTTGTGGAGCACAGGCTCCGGATGCGCAGGCTCAGCGGCCATGGCTCACGGGCCCAGCCGCTCCGCGGCATGTGGGGTCTTTCCTGGACCAGGGCAAGAACCCGTGTCCCCTGCATCAGCAGGCGGACTCTCAACCACTGCGCCACCAGGGAAGCCCCGATTTTTATTTTTAATCTTTTTAAAAAAAATTTTTTTTTAAATGTTTGGCTGCGTTGGGTCTTTGTTTCTGCACGCAGGTTTTTCTCTAGTCGCGGCGAGCAGGGGCTACTCTTCGTTGTGGTGCGCGGGCCTCTCATTGCGGTGGCCTCTCTTGTTGTGAAGCACGGGCTCTAGGTGCTCAGGCTTCAGTAGTTGTGGCTCACGGGCTCTAGAGTGCAGTCTCAGTAGTTGTGGCACACGGCTTAGTTGCTCGGCAGCACGTGGGATCTTCCCAGACCAGGGCTTGAACCCGTGTCCCCGTCATTGGCAGGCAGATTCTTATCCACTGTGCCACCAGGGAAGCCCTGTAGATCGATTTTTGATCCGTGGTTGGTTGAATCCAAGGATGTGGAACCTGCTAATATGGAGGACCACCTACACTATACCAAGTTATATAAGGGACTTGAGCATCTGCAGATTTTGGTATCCACGAGAGTCCTGGAACCAATGCCTGTGGGTACCGACGGACCACTGTATATACCCAAAGAGACTGAAAACTTATGTCCACACAAAAACCTGCCTGTGGACATTTATAGCAGCTTTATTCATAATTGCCAAAACTTAAAAGCTGCCAAGATACCCTTTTAGTAAGTGATATATCCAAAGAATTGAATATTGTTCAGCCATGAAAAGCAATGAGCTATCAAGCCATGAAAACACATGGAGGAAACTTAAATGTGTATTACTAAAAGAAAGAAGCCAATCTGAAAAAGCTTCATACTGAATAATTCCAACTATATGACATTCTGGAAAAGGCAAAACTATGGAGACAGTAAAAAGAGCAGTGGTTGCCAGGAGTTAGAGGGGAAGTAGGGATGAATAGGCAGAGCACAGGATTTTTAGGGCAGTGAAAATACTATGTATTATACTATAATGATGGATACATGTCATTATATATTTGTCCAAACCCGTAGAATATACAACATCAAGAGTGAACTCTAATGTAAACTATGCACTTTGGGTAGTAGTGATGTTTCAGTGTGGGTTCATCAATTGTAGGAAATGTACCTCTCTTGTGGAGGATGTTGATAGTAGGGCAGGCCATGCGAGTGCAGGGCCGGGGAGTGTATGGGCTATCTCGGAAATCTCTCGCTTTTCCTGTGAACATAAAACTGGTCTTAAAAAAAATAGTCTTTAAAACCTTGGGAAAAGAAAGTGCTTCTGTTCATTTCAGAGCTTTATTTTTACCTTCACAATAAAGAAAAGCATTTTAAATAGGCATCCTACTAACCTAGTGCAGAATTATTGAAATATACATCTGTGTTTTGTTCTCACTGTATTTCCTTCCAAGCAGGAAGCTAGGTCTTTTCGAAGAATAATTTAAGGATGGCAGGCGTTTGCTACTATCTTGGACCTTCTATGTGAAACCTGTTGGAAGTTATTAGTAATCTGGAGAACTTAGTGTTTTCTATAAACCACCAACTCACCAACATTTGATTTTCCATAGTAATTAGTTTATACCTATGATTATTACTATAATTTTTATGTCCTTAAATTTTACCCTAAAAACTATTATAGCAGATATGATTTTGCAACCACGATCTTGGGTGGTGTAAGAAATATCACATTACTTTATTTTATTTAAATGATATTAAAGGTGACCCTGAGTTCCTCTTCCACCTGGAAACTTCAACCTTGATTACTATTGCAGATCCCCGCCCCCACAACTCACACTCTGGGATGTGCAAAGGTCCAGGGGTTTCACACAGAGAAAAACACATGGGAAGAGCCCTCCAGACTTTGATTTATATGAGTTACTTCTGATGTACCTTTTGTGCAACCGCATATAGCCCCTGAAGAGTGGGAACTCTCCTGCTTTTGTGCCACCATTAGGACAAGGGCATTGCTGCCCCAGAACTTTGAAGACTGTTTTCTAGGTTCTGCTCCTGCTGAGAAGTCCATAGCCATTCTGACTCCCAGTCATTTGTTTGTGGCCTCTTTTTTTTTTTTTCTCTCTCTCTCTGGAACCTTAAATAATCTTCTCTTTCCCTTCAACGTGCTGAAACTCTGCAATAATCTGACTTGGTGCGCATCTATTTTCACCCACTGAGCTGACATTTGGTGAATCCTTTCACTCTGGCAACTCATTTCCTTCAGTTCTGGAAAATAATTTTGAAGTATCCATTGAATATTTCTACTGGTTTCCTTTTTTTTTTCTGTTCTTTCTTTCTTAAACTCATATATATATATATATGTATATATAATAGATTGCCACTACCTAGTGATTACTATTAATATTTTGATGTATTTCTTTCCAATGTCTATGTTTTTAATAATTGAAATCATAGTTAAATATGTAGTTTCACAACCTGAATTTTTATTTAACATAACTTAAACATTCTTCCAAGCACTAAAAAACTGTTCATGGGGCTTCCCTGGTGGCGCAGTGGTTGAGAGTCCGCCTGCCGATGCAGGGGACATGGGTTCGTGCCCCGGTCCGGGAAGATCCCACATGCCGCGGAGCGGCTGGGCCCGTGAGCCATGGCCGCTGAGCCTGCGCATCCGGAGCCTGTGCTCCGCAACGGGAGAGGCCACAACAGTGAGGGGCCCGCGTACCGCAAATAAAAAAAAAAAGTTGCTGTGAACAGCCACTAACATAACCCCCAAATTGATTATTTAATATCATCAAAATTCTAGTCAGTGTTCTTACTTTCCTAATTGTCTCATAAACATCTCTTTTCCACAATGGTTTGTTCAAATCAGGATTTAAACAAGAACCAAGCATTTCATTTGGTTAATGTCTCTTTTCTTGCTTTGCTTTTTTTTTTTTTTTTTTTTAATGGTATGCGGGCCTCTCACTGTTGTGGCCTCTCCAGTTGCGGGGCACAGGCTCCGGATGCGCAGGCTCAGCGGCCATGGTTCACGGGCCCAGGCGCTCCGCGGCATGTGGGATCTTCCTGGACCGGGGCACAAGCCCGTGTCCCCTGCATCGGCAGGCGGACTCTCAACCACTGCGCCACCAGGGAAGCCCTCTTGCTTTGCATTTTTGAAGACAATCTGTTTTTGAAGATTTTATTGAAGTATTGCAAAAAGAAAGGTATATAAATCATAAGCTCAATTTTCAAAAACTGAACACACCCATGTAAAACAAGCTCCCTGCATTCTCTTTCAGTCACTGCAGACCCCAGAGTACTCGCTAACCTGACTTCTAATACTATAGATTAGTTTGGTCTGGTTTCAATAGGGCTTGAAAGAGCATGGACGCATATAGTATATACTCTTTTGGGTCTGGCTTCTTTCATCACGTTTGTGAGATCCATTCATATTGTCCAGTGTAATTTTTGCATGCCCATTTTCATCACTGTATAGTATTCCATTGTGTGACTATTCCCCAGTTTACTTTTCCTGTGCATTTTACTCTTGATGGCATTTGAACTGTTTCCAGTTTGGGACTATTAATAATTATGCTGCTATGAACATTCTAGTGCATGTATTTTTGTGGATGTGTGTTCACATTTCTGAGTATACAGCTAAAGGTGGAATTGCTGGGTCATAACATATGCATGTGTGCAGCTTTAGTAGATACTACTAAATAGTTTTCCATGGCCTATTTGTCTGCCCTCATGCCATTAACATATTATCTCAATTACTATAGCTTAATAGTAACTTTTAATATTTGGTGGTGGGAATTTACTGGCAGTCTAGTGGTTAGGACTCTGTGCTCTCACTGACGAGGGCATGGGTTCAATCCCTGGTCAGGGAACTAAGATCCCACAAGCCTCGTGGTGTGGCAAAAAAGAAAGAAGAAAAAAGAAAAAAAATTTGGTAGCGTTAAGTGTTTCTGATTCTGCTTCAAGATTGGCTTGGGTCTTCCTGGCCCTTTGCATTTTCATTCAAATTTTATAACAGCTTGTCATAGCTTGACAATTCTGAGTCCCTTTTAATCCATAGGCTTCTCCTTCCTCTTTTTTATTTTGCAATTTATTTGTCAAAGTAATAGAGTCATTTGTTGGGTAATGTTCCAAACATTCTAAACTTTGCTGATTGTATCCTTATGGTGTAAGTTAACACATTTGTCCCCTGTATTTCCTATAAATGGTAGTTACATCTAGAGGCTTAATAAGATTCAGCAACCATGCACTTGACAAGCATTGCCTAAGCATTGTGCTTGCTGCCAGATGATATACAAAAATGATAAAGACATCATTCCTAATCTACTGCTTCTTACCCATATGGAAGGTTAAGAGTCAAATAAATGCCTTTAGAGAGTGGCGGCTCAGATCAGAGTGTTACTTCCAATGGGGTATGTGAGGAATGGAATTGAAGGAAAGTTTTGTAAAGGCAATGCCTTTTCAATAGGGCTTGAAAGAGCACTGACAAGTTAGTGTTGTTGTAAGCATCAATTAGCTGTGACAGCTGTGTGAATTGGAGTTGGTGGATGGCAGGTGTAGAGGCTAGAAGGGTGGGGTGAGTAACGGCCCCCCAAAAGATATGTCTACGTCCTAAACCCAGTAGCCTGTGTTACATTATTTGGAAAAAGTGTCTTTGCAGATGTAATTAAGTTAAGGATGAGATGAGATCATCCTGGATTACCTGATTGTGCCCTAAATCTAATGACAAATGTCCTAATAAGAGACAAAAGAAGAAGAAAGACACAGAAGAGAAGGCAATGTAAAGACAGAGGCAGACATTGGAGTGATATGGCCTCAAGCCACGGAAGCTGAAAGAGGCAAAGAACGGATTCTCTCCTAAGACCTTCTGCAGGGAGTGCAGCCCTGCCAACATCTTGATTTGGACTTCTGGCAGCCAGGATGTGAGAGAATAAATTTCTGTTGTTTTAAGCCACTAAATTTGTGGTAATTTGTTATGGCAACCACAGGAAACTAATACAGATGGGCTGGAACTAGAAAGTAACATTGTGAAATTTTACCTTACACTGCACTAGGAGTGCTTCCTTCTCTCTGCTATCTCAGTTTTCATCCATCCAACGTTTGCCTTTAGCAGAAACTGGTAAAAAAGATGCCCGAATACTCTTTGATGAAGCAACCACTTGATTAAGGAATCCTCCTGAATTCCCATTTGAAGCTATAATAGGATTCAGAGCACTGTCTTCGGCCGTAGTCTCCGGTATGCCACATCAAGAACCTAAAAGGACTTAAGCTAGAGGGTTGCTGACCCTAATTTCGCTTTTCTTTAAAGACCCCTGTAAAATAACGTAACGGAAAGTCAGATTCATAACAACTATTAAATTATTTTCGGGTGCAAAACAGCAGAAAGCCATCGGGAGGAAAAAAGTCTTGTCTTACGAATAGTGACTGAAGTACACTAACAATAGTAGTAGTACTACATATAAATGTTTTTAAAAATATATAGTAGTAGTACAGAGCGGTAGTTTCTATTCTAGATTTGTAAACCCCCGAAAGCCTTGTTTTGCTGTGGCCTGTCCCATCTCCACCTTGCTCTTTGAACGGCTGCTAGTTTCCCAGGATGGAAACTCCTCCCAGGGTCCCGGCCTCCATCTGGGGGGGCCCTCGAGTCTAACTTCTTCCCGGTCCCCTACCCCGCGGTCCACGTCCCCACCGCGCTCTAGAGGGAGCCCGCGGGCCGCGCGCCCGCTGCCGACTGGTTTTGTGCGAGGTCGCCTAGTTCGCAGACCTTGTTCCAACACCTGCACTGCCGGGGCCGACAGCCAATGAGGGCGCCTCCGCAAACGTGGTCCCTTGTGTCCTCACAGTATTCGTGAGCCCCTTGACCCCTGCTAACACAGAGCCAGATACACATCGCCACCCTCACGCGTGCGCCTGGCGTGAGCCGGCCGGGCCCCTCCCCGCCCCGGGAAGCCTGATGGCTGGGTTCCCACAGCTCCCTGGCCAGACTCCGTACCGCCCGCTAGCTCCGGCCCTGGCCGCCCTCCGTCCCCGCCCTGTCGGGCTCCAGGCAAAACCCGGGGAGGCGGCCGCTCGGAGGCTCCCGGGAGGCGGCGCGGCGCGGCGCGGCGGACTGAGCATGCGCAGTGAGCAAGGCCGGCTCCGGCGCAAGAAGGAAGCGTTCGCTGTGGTCCCGGCGGCTGCGCTGGGGTATGCGGTACCGGCTAACGTGGCTGCTGCACCCCGCGCTGTCCAGCACCTTCCGCTCGGTCCTCGGCGCCCGCCTGTCCCCTCCGGAGCGCCTCTGTGGGTAAGCCGAGCGGAGCGCCTGGGCCCTCGGGGCCCTTGGGTCACGGTGGTTTGGAGCTCGGGTTGCAAAGTGGTGATTCAGCACTTAAAGCCGCCGCCCCTCACGCCGCCTGTCCCGCCGGCCTGGGGCCCGGACTGCCGCACTGAGGCCGCACGGGGCCCGGAAGGGCTGCTCGCGGGGCGGGAGCTAGGGCCCTTGCCCGGAGAGGAGGGTGTCCCTCGGGCGGTGAGGGCGGACGGAGGCTGTGACCCGGGGTCAGCGGTCGTGTGTCACAAGTGCGGGGGGCGCGGGGCGCGGGCGCGGACAGTCACCCCGGCCCGCTGCCGGGAGCCGCGCAGGGCCGCGCCACTCTGGGGAGAGTCTTCCTGTGAGTGACTGGGAAGCCGAGGCGGACTGTCCTTTGCTATGGGGTAAAGGATCCGAGTCCAGGGAGACCGCTTCTCACCTTCCTCTCAGCTCCGCTTTTTCTTCTGCGGACTGAGTTTCCACTCCTCTATGGAAATGCCAGCCTTGGGAAGTGTAAAAGTTTGCCTGCCTCCGCCTTAGCGAGTAGCTGAATATTGGCTTTACTGTGGGAGGGAATTTGGGAGCCGAAAGATACCCTGGGATCCTTCACCGCAGCTCCCTTGTTTTACACCTGAGACAACCAAGGCCCAGGAGAGATTGTGGCAGAAACCAGGATTGGGACGCAGGTTTTTGCCATCCGGTGGCGTGCTCTCTCCACTTGGCTGCTCTGTGTGTACTAGAAATTTTCAGCGTTGTAGCGAACGCTGAATACCCTTTACTGTGAATAAAGAGGAATTGGCAAAGATGGGCAGTATTGTCTTGCCCTACTTAGGTACATTATTTGAACTCTTCGTCTGGTTTAACAAATATCTGGGACCTAATAAGTGCAGGGTACAGTGATGACCCTCTGTGTAATATGGTCTGCCTTCATAATGGCTGGAGCGGATTGAGATGCCACGAGAGCATAGCCAACTGAGAGGGTCAGAAGCTGCGCGGGATGTGTTTTAGGAGCATGGTGCGGGACAAAGATAGAGGAGGGGGTCTGGGCTGACCTTTGAAGGAAAGGCAGAAGGTGGGTGTAATCCTACCTAGGTGTACAGGTTAGCCTGTCTGTGTTGGGAGGACGGTGAGCAGATTAGTCAGAGCCTTAGAGAATTTCCTTGGGGGAATTAGGAAGAAACAAGTCCTGTGTTATAAAAGTAGGAAAATGCTAGCTTGACCTTTGGATTTTAGTTGGGCTTTTTCTGGTTAATAATTGGTAGGGAGCCATTAGGAGTTTTTGAGGTGGGAAGTGATCTAATGAAACTGGTTGTTCAGGAAATTAGTTTGGTAGCTGTGTGCAGGATTGTAAGAGAGTGGAGAGGCCTGAGGCAGAGAAACTGGTTGGGCCTTAGTCTTTACTGCCTGAACTAGGATAGTAGTAATGGTACTAAAGGAGGCCTAATGCAAATGAGGAATCTGTGGAACTTCTTTTCCCTCTTCTGTTTCCTACTACACCCCAGAATCCACTACAACATGCAAAAAGATCCCTGAGTTTAGAAAGGGAAGTGGAGGTGCTGAGCATAGGCGGGGCACCTCCCTGGGCCTCCTTCATGTCAGAACACTTTTTAAAATTGTTGCTAATAGGCTGTGTTTCACTCCACCTTATCTCCATTGTACAGAATTTGTGATTTTAAAGAAAGCATCAATTTTAAGTTTTATACAACTAAAAGGTTTATATGTTCAACTTACAATTCACTTTTCTCTATGGTTTTCTGCCACTGTTCTTCACTTTCATTGATGAAGTCCAGGGCATGGGTTGAACAACCAGAGCTTCAAAATATGGTGGTTCTCAGAGAGGGAAATTCGAGACTCAAAGCGTAATAAATGAGATCAACCATTTAGAAAGCTCTACACTAAAAATTAGTGGCTGAGGCTAGTAAGGAAAATGCAGGTCCAATCAAAGGGATCAGGGTGTAGTTTTAGGAAGGAACATACTAACCCCGGAAGTTACCATATATTCCGATCTTAAGGAAGGTACTCAATCCTACTCTACATAGTAGGAAGAACACGTTAACTGAGATGGTTACATAGCTACTTACTGGAAGAGCTGGGATTTAACCTGTGTCTGTCTGGTGCCAGAGCCTGAGCTCTTAACTGTTATTTTATACTGCCTTTGCCAGTGTTTGGGCATTCGTTTCCTGTTCTAACCTCTTGAGAAAGGAGTGGTCTTACAGCATTTGTATAAGATCAGTTCATTTAAAAAGCAGCCTCATTGTTCTCTGTTCAGCCATATTGGATAAGCGGGAGCTCTGCAGAATCATCTGAACCTAGGGGAACCTGGAGGTAATAGCCCAGTTCCTGGCAACCACTTGAAACACCTGAGCGTCAGTCATCTCACTTTGCAGGTAGCTCTACTTTGCATTTCTCTGTTCTACAGGCTTAAGAAACGGTGGTTTGCTAGGTGGGCTACCTATTAAGATTCAGGCTTTTAAACCACTTTTAACCAGAACAATGTCTTTTAACAATTTAAAAGGACCGGATGCCCTTGAATATCTTTAGCGTTAGCCACACACATAAAAAGTTACATTCTGCCTATCTGCCTTAAAGGTTAGAGTTGGGCACGGTCTCATTAGGGAGTAATGTGGGGAGCAGAAGTTCAGTGTATGTTTCCTTGAGAATGGGTTTCCTTTCCGTTTTCCTGTTGGTATTTTAGATCTCCTAAACAGGTACCAAAGGCTCAGCCTACCTTTCAGCCAGGGTGAGAAGGCTAAACTCTCTTTCCATAGGGTTAGATCCTCTAAGGTATGTTGGGTTCTGAAGGCTCGGGTAGGGTCTTCCTAACTGGCTTGTCTTCAGTCTGCCCTCACTCTTCTGTCTGTTCATTCAGCCTTACTTGAATGTCTGTTCTGTAGTGATCACTCACTGTGCTCATTGCTGTGGGGGATGCAAAGACAGTCAGTTATAAATTCTGTCCTCAAGGAGCATTCAGTCATGTAGTGACTCGTCCATTCCTTCACCTCTGACCTTTCACTGAACATCTCCATTTTTGTGTTCTGTTCCTTCTTTCAATTTATTTTGAAAAGCAACTCCGTATTATTTTCACAGTACTCTTTTTCTAAAAGTTAGTAGATCATGTTTTCCTCTTTTCTTTTTTTTTAAAAAAATATTTATTTATTTGGCTCCACCAGGTCTTCCTTGAGGCATGCAGGACCTTTAGTTGCGGCACACATGTGGGATCTAGTTCCCTGACCAGGAATGGAACCCAGGACCCCTGCATTGGGACTGTGGAGTCTTAGCCACTGGACCACCAGGGAAGTCCCCACAGTACTCTTCTTTTAAAATGGTACTGGGCCTCCCTGGTGGCACAGTGGTTAAGAATCCGCCTGCTAATGCAGTGGACACGGGTTTGAGCCCTGGTCCGGGAAGATCCCACATGCCACGGAGCAACTAAGACCATGCGCCACAACTACTGAGCCTGCACTCTAGAGCCCATGAGCCACAACTACTGAGCCCACGTGCCACAACTAATGAAGCCCGCGTGCCTAGAGCCTGTGCTCCGTGACAAGAGAAGCCACCACAATGAGAAGCCCGCACACCACAATGAAGAGTAGCCCCCACTCACTGCAATTAGAGAAAGCCCACACACAGCAATGAAGACCCAATGCAGCCATAAATAAATAGATAACATAAATTTAAAAATAAATAAAATAAAATGGTACTTATAAAATTCTTATAGAGTTAAAAGATATAAAAGCTTTTATTCTTCCCAAAGAACTGTATACTTTCTCTTTGCCCATTAAAAGTATGTAACTAAAAAAAAAAAGAAAGAAAGAAAAAAGTAGGACTCACAGGCCGATCCCTGAGGGGAAGATATCACACTGCTTGACATATTTATCCCATGAATGAATTAATGGTCTTCCTTCAACACTGGTTTTCTCTGTTTAATTTCCTAGTTTTGCATATGTTGGTGTTATCATTTTCTCAGTTTAGCTTGAAAATTGGAGTAATCTATGAATCTCTCTTTTCCCTTCACTGCCTGTTCCCAATACCAAACTCCCTTCAATCTTTCATCTTAAAGTTTCTTGGAGTAAACTTGATTATCCATCAGGATCCTAGTTCAGGCCATAATAAATCTTCCCTGACATCTCACATCTTCAAGTTTCATAACTGATTTTTCCAGCCTCCTATTTTCCTATTAGTTGATGCTTATCACTGCTGTTGTCTTGTTTAGACACCATCAGTGGTTACGCACTATTTCAAGATCAAGTCCAAACTTCTTGACCCAGCATTTAAGCATCTCATAAGCTGGTCTTAGCCCAGCTTTTCAACCTAACTTCATTCTTCTCTGGTCAGACTCACTAATTTACTGATTCTTGTACATGACCTGTTGATTCCCATTCTAGAATGCCTTTCCCTCTTTTCTTTATATGACTCAACCTGTCCTTTCTAGACCTTATACAGGCCACACAGTTATCTTTCCTTTTTCTGAACTTAATGATTTTAAGATATTTTGAAATACCCATTTTACATTTAACCATATACTGCCTCATAATTTTTTACTCTTTTAATTATTTAATATTATACATGCCAGAGTGTATAGGACAAAGAAGAATAACAAAATGAACACCTGTGTACCCACCATCTAGTTTAGGAAATTTCTGGTAACTTTGAAGCCCTTTGTGCTCACCATCCCCTGAAGAGATGATGAATTTGGATATAAATTCCCTTGATTTTTCTTTATTGCTTTATCAATCTTAATGTATTCCTAAACAGTACATTGTTTAGTTTTGTCTGTTGTTGACCTTTATGGAAAATTTTCTTCTCTGAGTTACTATTTTTCATTTAACAGTGTTTTTGAGATTCATTCACATAGATGTATGTGTTCACTGTTGAAAGACAATCTTATGTGAAAATGTCACTAATTATTTTTTTATTCTGTTGTTAATGGAGATTTGAGGGTTTTTTTTTTCCTATCACAAATAATCCATGTGGTAGGCTTGCCCCAGTACCCAATCTTCTCTACCTACACTCACCAGGGTTCTCATCCAATCACATATATGTGTTTCGTCCAATTTGTAGCCACTTACCACATGTGCTTATTTAACTGTAAATTAACTAAAATTAACGATTCAGTTCTTCAGTCACCCTGTCCACATTTCAAGTCATATGTGGCTTGTGGCTGCCAAATGGGGCAGTGCAGATATAGAATATACCCGTCATCACAGAAGTTTTATGAAACTGGCTTGATCTGTATTCGGGCAATTCCCAAATGCGTATCGGTAGCCAGAACCTCTCCCCTGAATTTCAGATTTAAGTAATAAACTTCTACTCAACATTTTCCTTTGTATGTCTGATATACATCCTTTTTTTTTGCGCATTTTTTGGGTCTTCGTTGCTGGGCACGAGCTTTCTTTAGCGACAAGTGGGGGCTCCCCTTCGTCGTGGAGCACAGGCTCTAGGTGTGCAGGCTTCAATAGCTGTGGCACACGGGCTTTAGTAGTGTGGCACACGGGCTTAGTTGCTCTGTGGCATGTGGGATCTTCCCGGACCAGGGTTTGAACCCATGTCCCCTTCATTGGCAGGCGGATTCTCAGCCACTTCGCCACCAGGGAAGCCCCTGATATACATCTTAAACTGATCATGTCCAAAACCTGTCACCAAATCTTCTACCTCAAAACCTGCTCCTGCCACCGTCTTCTCCCTTATCTCAGGTAGTGACACCTCTGCTCTTCCACTTGTTTAGGCTAACAACTTGGAATCATCCTTAACTCCTTTATTGTTCTCATAGCCCTCATCCAGTCAGCATATACATCCAGATTCAGACTCTTCTCACTGCCACCACCCTGGTTCTAATCACCCTTTTACCCAGATTACTATAATAGCCTCTTAACCAGTTTCCTTGCTTCTGCACCTGCCACTCTACATATAACCTGCTCTTGTCACCACTGGCAACATGATCTTTTTGAAATCCAAGTCATACATCTTTGTAGGGAATATAGAAAACCTTGCAGTTGATCCCCATTTTGTTCAGACTTAAAGTCCTTATAACGGTTAAGAGGGCCCTGTGGCGTCTGGCCTTGCATTACCTCTCTGATTTTGTTTCCAAAATGCTCTCACCTCATCCAGTTGCACTGGTCTTGCTTGATTCGCTCTTGCTCAGATTATTTGCACTGTTGTCCCTCTGCTCAGAATGCTCTTCCAGCAGTGAGATCAGGGAGGGCTTCACAGAGAATATGGTAGGCAAATGCCTTTGAAGGGAGTATAAAATTTGGGTCAACAGAGAAGGGGAAGAGAAAGAATATTTTAGATAGAAGGGATGGTATTAGCAAAGGCTTAGATGTGTATATTGTTCAATTCACAGTATAATCAAGGCACAGTGAGATTGTATCGTAAAGGAAATAGCCTCAGATACCTTTTGAGTAGTAGTGACATGTAAGCTGTGATTGTGGACAATTAATCTGGCTATTTTTGGAAGCACAGTTGAAATGCAGTCAGAGATCGACAGAGGATAAAGTAGTAGTGCAAATAACAAGGAAAGGAGAATGTCTGCAGAAGATATGTGTGAAAGAAGATTCAGCAGCTTTGACTGGGTATGGGGGGAGATGGAGGAATCAGAGGCCTAAGGACTTGGGCCTGCGTGACTTTGAAATTAGCTAGGAGGGACCAGCAGGGTAGAGAAGGCTGTTGTGGGGAGATTCAGCTGCAGGCAGTGGGAAGAAGTCCAGGCAGGTGAGATGTCGGTGCTGCCTGTTGGGTGGCTGGTGTTCTAAAGGCATACCAAGAGAACAGGTTGGTCAGGTGCAGCGGTAGAGCACAGCAGTGCAGTCAGGTTGGCACTTCAAGAGCTGGCTGTATTGGGAAGTTGGATAACTCGAGGCCCCTCAGGACAGTGGACCAGACTGAGCAGTCCTTAAACATCCAGGAAGAGAACCAAAATGATGATCCAGTTTGTGGATTGGTAGCTCAGGGAAGAGTTCAATTAAAAAACCATGATGGGACTTCCCGGTGGCGCAGCGGTTAACAATCCGCCTGCCAATGCAGGGGACACGGGTTTGAGCCCTGGTCCGGGAAGATCCCACATGCCGCAGAGCAGCTAAGCCCGTGTGCCACAGCTACTGAGCCTGCGCTCTAGGTTCAGCAGGCCACAAGTGTTGAGCCCACGTGCCACAACTACTGAAGCCCACATGCCTAGAGCCCGTGCTCTGCAACAAGAGAAGCCACCGCAGTGAGAAGCCCACACACTGAAATGAAGAGTAGCCCCTGCTTGCCATGACTAGAGAAAGCACTCGCGCAGCTTTCGAAGACCCAACGTAGCCAAAAATAAATAAAATAAAATTAAATTTATTTTTTAAAAAAATCATCATGATCCTTTGCCCAGTGTTACAGGCTACTTTATTTTAGGACATGTAGAGTTATATTTGGGGGCAGGAGCTCTGAAGGAGCAAGGGTCCCTGTAATGGTATCCCTGGCACCTAGCACAGTGTCTGGCACATAGTAGGAGTCCATTATTTGTTGGATGAATTTGACAGGGACACAGGCTCCTAGAAGTAGGAAGCCCTAACCATAAACATAATTCAGTTTTTGCTTACAGTTTGCCATTTCCATTCTCCTAATGTCAGTGTAGCCAGTAATTAGTATTTGTGTGTGTGTCTCTTATAAAGAAATTAGAGGTGGTAGTGTATTTCCAAGATTTCTTGCAGGTCTGAGTTATTCGTAGGAACTACGTTGGTTTGAAAAGGGATAGGACATAAGGGACAGGACAGTGGGGTGGAAAAAGGCTCTACATATTGTACAAAGACTCAGTTCAACTGGATTCTGGTCCTGGTCTGCCATGAGCTTGGCCGCGTGGTTGTGGGTGCTGGACCAGATCATCTTTCAAGTTCCTCCCAACTCCATGAATCTGAGACCTTATATTTTTAAAAGCTCTAATCTCTGTTAGAACCTCAGAAGGGATTTTGCCTTGCTCTCTTGCTGTACTTTGGCTCTGAGAATAGGCAGTTTCTCATCATCAGTTGGAGTCATGATGCTAGTATAATTGAGTTGCTGGCAGTAGAGATTGTATAATTGTTTTATGAAGTGATATATAATAAAGAATATTCCTTTGACAGCTCATGTGATACATATCAATGTTTGTAATCGGTGCTTTTTAATAGTTTTAATTTTTTAAATAGCTGTATAGTTGCCTTTGTAGTATAGCAACAAAGTCTCACTCAAGATCAGTTTATGAGGAAGATAATACTGCTTATTATGGAGCTTTTTGCCTCAAGGGATCCAAGTTCACTTGCAGTAGTAACTGGATAAAAAATATCCAGCAATTCAGTGACTAGCATAATGGGCCCTGCAACTCATTTGTTTTTGTTTTTGTTTTCTTCTATTAAATACAAAAAAAATGGCTTGTGGGGCAAACCTAATGTGTAATTGAGATTCTTAAGGAATGAGATTCTGAATTCAGTACTTGCACTGGTGATTTATTTTCTGAAGAACACATGACCTACTACATATATGCTAAAAGTCAAACATTCTGCCTTTTTTTTGTGTGTGTGGTACACGGGCCTCTACACTGTGTGGCCTCTCCCGTTGTGGAGCAAAGGCTCCGGACGCGCAGGCTCAGCGGCCATGGCTCCGCGGCATGTGGGATCTTCCCGGACCGGGGCACGAACCCGTGTGCCCTGCATCGGCAGGCGGACTCTCAACCACTGCGCCACCAGGGAAGCCCAACATTCTGCCTTTTAAGGGAAAACTTAAATGAATCTATTTAATACATGGCTGGTTTTAAAAATTAATTTTTATATTTACCAAAGTAATACAGGCAGAGTTTTAAGAGTTAAATAGTACTAAAAGGTTTACAGCAAAAACAGCAGTTCCCTGCTCCCAGAGGCAACCACATTCAACTTTTTTTGTGGGGAGGGGGCTGCACTGCGCTGTATGCAGGGATCTTAGTTCCCCAACCAGGGATGGAACCTGCGTCCCCTGCAGTGGAAGGGCAGAGTCTTAACCACTGGACCGCCAAGGAAGTCCCCACATTCAACTCTTTAAGCTATTTATTTTGAAATTTATTTTAATATTTCCAAATAATATGCTAATACTGTTATTCCTTGATTTCTTAATTTTAGGTATTATCTGTTGATTTGTTTTTACGGTAATAAAGATTTAATTCTCTTCCCTTATCCTTCCTTCTTGCTCCATCTTACCAAACTAGTTATATCACAGATTTTGGATATAGCAGTCTTCAGTATTTATATTATTATGCCTTTGCAAATATTATTCACTGCCAGGCTAAGTAGTGTAATCTGATGACATTCTTTTTCTTGTTCATATTTTTGTTTTTGCCTTTTGTCATTTTCTGTTTACTTATTTCTGCTTCTTCCCAGTTGCTTCCATAGCCACTTAGTACAATTTCTCACATGACCAAACTTATTAAATGATCTATTGATTCCATATTTTTTCCTTGGAGACTTTCCCTCCAGACACTTTCCCCTGAGCTGCAGTCTGAACTAGTTTTGCTCCAGGCCTGCTGTAAAGTGGTTGCCTGGAATTTCCCTTTGTTTCTCTCCTATAATGAATTTCCTGAATCTCATATTTTGTTCTATCTTGGTTTGCTTCTTCATTCAAAAGATATATGGTATATTTGAAACATGTATTCCAGTAACTTCTTGAGAAAGAGAGCACATGGGAGATAACTTTTTAAAGGTCTTCTAATGATTTCCTAAACAGAAAAGTGTAGATTTGGGTTTTTGTATGAATCTACATATTTGTAAAATAAATCTACAAAATTGAGAAAGATGATCTGAATGGCTTCCACTCTTCCATCCAGCTCTAGAGTTGTAGGATTCTAAATACTTGAGAATTAAATGATTTTACAGATCATTTTAGCAAATGGTTAAAGCAACAAATTTTTGAAGAGACCCTTTGCAGAACTTTGACAAAAAAATGGACATATAGCTTTTCTTTTTCTCCCCTTTCTTTTGATTGTTCTTTGTGTATTTCCATTTTATTTTTTTTTCTTGCAGTTTTATTGAGATCTAATTGGCATACAGCATGGTGTAAGTCTTAGGTGTACAACATAATGATTTGACTTACATACATCCTGAAATGATTACTACGGTACGTTTACTGAACATCCATCATCTATATAGATACAAAATTAAAGAAATAGAAAAAAATATTTTTCCTCGTGATGTGAACTCTTGGATTTACTCTCTTAACAACTTTCATATATAGCATAGAACAGTGTTAATTATATTTATCATGTTGTACATTACATTCCCGGTACTTATTTATCTCATAACTGGAAGTTTGTACCTTTTGACTGCCTTCATCCAATTATCCCTTCCCCTATCCCTCCACCTCTGGTAACCACAAATCTGACCTCTTTTCCTAGGAGTTTTGTTTTTTTTTTAAATATTTTATTTATTTATTTGGCTGCGCCGGGTTTTTAGTTGCAGTGTGAGGGGTCTTTGTTGCCGCATGCGGGATCTTTAGTTGCAGTATGTGGAATCTTTGGTTGTGGCATGCGGGATCTAGTTCCCTAACCAGGGATTGAAGCTGGGCCCCCTGTGTTGGGAGTGAGGAGTCTTAACCACTGGACCACCAGGGGATCCCTGTTTGTTCTTGAAGTATAATTTACCTATAACACTATGTTAGTTCCTGTTACACAATATAGCAATTTGATATTTCTGTACATTTCAAAATGATCACCATGATAAGTTTAGTTACCATCTCTCATCATACAAAGATATTACATAATTATTGAATATATTCCCCACACTGTATATTTTATACCCATCACTCATTTATTTTGTAACTGGGAGTTTGTACTTCTTAATCTCCCTCACCTATTTCTCTCCTCCCCAGCCCCCTCCCCTCTGGCAACCACCTGTTTGTTCTCTGTATCTGTTTGTTTGTTTGTTCATTTGTTCTGTTTGTTAGATTCCACATACAAGTGAAATCATACAGTATTTGTCTCTCTGACTTATTTCACTTAACCTAATACCCTCTAGGTCCATCCATGTTGTTGCAAATGACAAGATTCCATTCGTTTTTATGGTTGAGTAATATCCCATTGTTTGATATATATATATATATATATACACACACACACACACACACACATAGACACACACACATACACACATGTATCTCTCACATCTTTATTCATCTATTACTGTGCACTTGGATTATTTTATAACTTGGCTATTGTAAATCATGCTACGATGAAATGATATATCCGATAAGGGGTTAATATCCAAAATATACAAAGAACTCATACAACTCAACATGAAAATAAACAACCCAATCAAAAAATGGGCAGAGAGGGACTTCCCTGGCAGTCCAGTGGTTAAGACTTCGCCGTCCAGTGCAAGGGGTGTGGGTTCAATCCCTGGTTGGGGAGCTAAGATCCCACATGCCTCGGGGCCAAAAAACCAAAACATAAAAGAGAAGCAATATTGTAACAAATTCAATAAAAAGTTTAAAAATGGTCTACATCAAAAAAAAATCTAAAAGAAAAAAATGGGCAGAGAATCTAATAGATATTTTTTCCAAAGAAGACATAAAGATGGCCAACAGGCACATGAAAAGGTGCTCATCACTAATCGTCAGGGAAATAAATCAAAACCACAATGAGATCTCACCTCACATCTGTCAGGATGGCTATTATCAAAAAGACAACAAAGAAGTGTTAGGATGTGGAGAAAAGAGAACCCTTGTGCACTATTGGTGGGGATGTAAATTGGTGCAGCCACTGTGGAAAACAGTATGAAGGTTCCTCAAAATATTGAAAATAGAACTACCATATGATCCAGCAATTCTACTTCTGGGTATGTATCTGAAGAAAATGAAAACATTAATTCAAAAAGATATATGGAGTCCTGTGATCATTGCAGCATTATTTACAATAGCCAAGATGTGGAAGTAACCTAAGTGCCCATCAGTAAATGAGTGGATAAAGATGATGTGGTGTACACACACACAAAGACACACACACACACACACATACACACAAAATGTAGTATTACTCAGCCATAAAAAAGAATGAAATCCTTTGTTTTTAATTGAACTTAAAAGATTTGTTTTTATGGAGCAAGTGCATTTGAGATTTTGCTTTTCAAACAAGAAGAAATGAAAACAAACATTAGCTTTCTTTTTTCCTTCTTTATTTGGTTGGTGAAAGTTTTCCCACCTTCCTTTCTTCCCTAGGGCTACTCGGTGGTTTTTGTGTGCTCTGCTGATGGCTAATACATTATTACCCTTATGTTTCCTTCTAAGAGTTGTATTGTTTTAGCTCTTACATTTAGGCCTTTGATCTGTTTTGAGTTAATTTTTGTGTATGGTGTAAGGTAGGAGTCCAGCTTCATCTTTTTGCCTGTGGATGCCTGATTGTCCCAGCACCATTTGTTGGAAAGACTATTCTTTCCCCCATTGAATTGTTTTGGTATCCTTGTCAGAAATCAGTTGATTGTAAGGGTGAGGGTTTCAATCTATTCTATTAATATGTAAGTCTGTCCTTATCCAGACCACACTACTTTGATTACTATAGCTTTATTGTAAGTTTTGAAGTCAGGATGTGTGAGTCCTCCATCTTCATTCTTATTTTTCAAGATTGTTTTGACAATCCTGGGTCCCTTGCATTTCCATACAAATTTTAGGACGAGCTTGTCAATATCTGCAAAGAAGCAACCAGATGGGATTTTGATCTCTGTGGGGAGTATTGCTATCTTAAAGATATTAAATCTTCTAATCCATGAATATGGAGTTCTTTCCATTTATTTAGATCTGCTTTAATTACTTACAACAGCATTTTGCAGTTTGCACTGTATATGTTTTCTACTTCCTTGTTAAATTTATTTCTGTTTCATTTTTTGATGCTATTGTAAATGGACTTGTTTTCTTATTGCAATTTTAGTTTGTACATTGCTATTATAGAGAAGTACAGTTGATTTTTTGTTTTCTATATACAGGATTATATCTTCTGTGAAAAGAGCTGGTTTTACTTCTTCCTTTCCAATTTGGATTCCTTTTATTTCATTTTCTTGCCTAATTGGCCTGGCTAGAACCTTCAAGTACAGTGTTGAATAGAAATGGCAAGAGTGGACATCCTTGTCTTGTTCTTGATCTTAGGGTGAAAACAGTCTTTCACCTTTAATTATGTTGCCAGCTGTGGCTCTTTCATAGATACCCTTTATCAGGTTGAGGAAGTTCCCTTCTGTTCCTAGTTTTTTGACTTCATTATGAATAGGTATGAAGAAATGTATTTTGGGTTTCCCTGGTGGCACAGCGGTTAAGAATTCGCCTGCCAATGTAGGGGACATGGGTTCGAGCCCTGGTCCGGGAAGATCCCACATGCCGTGGAGCAGCTAAGCCCGTGTGCCACAACTATTGAGCCTGTGCTCTAGAGCCCGCACGCCACAGCTACTGAAGCCTGCGCATCTAGAGCACGTGCGCTGCAACAAGAGAAGCCACTGCAATAAGCCTGCGCGCCACAAGGAAGAGTAGTCTCCGCTCACCGCAACTAGAGAGAAAGCCCGCGCACAGCAATGAAGGCCCAATGCAGCTAAAAATAAATTAATTAATTAAAAAAAGAGATGTAGGGCTTCCCTGGTGGCGCAGTGGTTAAGAGTCTACCTGCCGATGCAGGGGACACAGGTTCGTGCCCCGGTTTGGGAAGATCCCACATGCTGCGGAGCGGCTGGGCCCGTGAGCCATGGCCGCTGAGCCTGTGCGTCCGGAGCCTGTGCTCCCCAGCGGGAGAGGCCACAACAGTGAGAGGCCCGCGTACCGCAAAAAAAAAAAAAAAAGAGATGTATTTTAAAAACAGCCTCATACTTGGCATTGAAAATATTGCAAATATATTAAACAGAGTTTTTTCTTTAACCATTTGACAGTAAGCTGCCAATTTGATGCCCTGTCACTCCCTAATTCTTTAGTGTGATTTCCTGTAAACAAGGACATTCTCCTATATAACCGCAATATGATCGTTAAAATCAGAAAATTAACATTGATTCATTACTGCCATTTAAATCTCAGGTCCCATTCAAATGTCACCAGTTGTCCAGTTTTATCCTTTACTGAAGGATACCTAATGAAAGGATTCATTTCAGAATTAGCGTCATCTTTAGTTGTCGTGTCTCTTTAGTCTCTTCAGAAGGGAAGTTCCACAGCCAAAGCATTTCATGACCTTGACTCTTTTAGAATTTACAGACTGGTTACTTTTAGAATGTCCCTAATTTGGTTTTTTTCTGATTATTCCTCATGATCAAATGCAGGTTACCCAGCTTTGGCAGAAATATCACAAAATCGATGCAGTGTATGTTTTCATTGCATCCTATCAGTTGACACTCAGTTTTGTCCTTTATTGGCTATATTTACTTTGATCACTTTAAGATAGTTCCTCCCAGGCTTCTCCACGGTAAAATTACTTTTTTCCCTTTGTTATAAATATCTTCAGGGGAGATGCTTTAAAACTATGTAACTGTAATGTTCCTCATCAAACTTTCAACTTATTCATTTTATTTATTTATATCAGTATAGACTTGTGTTGTCCTGTTTTATTTAAAGAGCTTTACTCTGTTACTATCGTGATTTAGTCTGATGCTCAGATTGTCCCACACATGGGCAGTGGGGACCCTTTCAAGCTGGCTCCTGTATGCATTTAACATCCATCTTTCTTTTTTTTTTATTTTTTGGCACAATGAGATATACCAGGCTCATCATCTCATTTCCCTGTCCCAGTCCTGGAATCAACCATTTCTCCAAGGAACCATGGTTCCTTTTAGTGGAGAATAAAATTTAGAAACCAAGTTCTAGGTGCTAAATGTACTCATCTGCTGTTTGGGGAGGAAGAGGAGGAAGATGGCTACTTCCTGGCCCTCTTATTAGACAGAGCCAGAGATACATGTATATACATAAATAGGTATTTGATATAGATACAGATACATAGATATAGACAGATATTCTGTACACAGACCCACGTTAACATCTGTATTTATTTCCTGTCTATTTGTATATTGAAAACCATGAGCCATACAGATAACCTCCAATTCCAAAGACTACAAAGTTCATTTTAGCTTTTTTCCTTTCCGTGTTTGTAATTCTTTGCCCTGATAGTGAGGACCCTGGTTCTTATTATTCTTAATAAATACACTTATTTAATCCATCCTGCTAGATGTAACCAACATCTCATCATTGCTGCTGCCCCCTTCCCTTTGAGGTGCTTCCTGGGCACTGTCACCCTGTGTTGGGCTGCCCCAGGAGTCATTGCCCTTTTTATTCTGAGAGAGCTTTGACACCCTGCTTGAGGCTGTTTTCTCAAAAGTATGCATGCCTCCTTAACCCTGCTTGGGCCTCAACTACCATGCTGGGCCACCAAGAGCAATTCTACTCTCCTCACCCCACTCAGGAATGGGGATATTTTGAAATTTGCATTAGCCTTTATTTTAAATACCCTAAAGTTTGTAAATAGAGCCGAGTACAAGGCCTAACTTTGTATGTTGTCTATAAAATTCAGGGAATAGAAAGTGATGGAAAAGGGTTTGGGTAACCATGTCCTCAAAAACAACACTATCTTGTCTTTTTTCCTAGGGGTTTTCTGGTTGGTGGCTGTAAAACAGGTGCTGTTTGAATAGGAAGTCGTAGGTGCAGAGTGGGTTGTTGGACTTAAATTTGTAACCATTTATGTGGGAAAAGTATATAAGCACATTTTCTAGAAGGAGGTACATTAAAAATGTGTTTATCTTTAGGTGGTGGAATCTAGGTAATTTGTATTTCCTCATACTTAAAAAAAACTATATACAACTAGCATAGATAACTTTGTTTCTTTTATTATATGAGTAATTATAAAATAAAAGAAATAAAAATAAAACAAGTGCTTTAAATGCCCAGTACTGAGAACTTTTGCTTGATGGTCCTGGGATACGGGAGAAGAAAAACGAAAAATGTATGTGTCCATATTCTTAGGAAAACCTTTAATAAACATTTATTTAGTTTAATTTAGTTTTGTTTTTTTCTACCTTTGGCCTTCTAGTAGCATAGAATCCTGGCTCTTCACATCTTCTATAATGTAGTGTAGACATCCCAATGCATTAACTTTTTTTTTTTTGGTGGGGACAGAGGGTCTGGATACAGATGTATTTTTAATTTTTAAAAAGCTTCCTATTTTGAACTAATTTTAGACTTACAGAAATAATACACTTCCCCTGTACTTAATCATTGTATAATTATCAAGAACAAGAAATTAATATCTTTACCTTTGTAGTTGATAAATATCTTGGAGGAGATACTTTGGGACTGTGCAAATCCTTTTTGACCTTACTTTTTAGCATCCACCGGTAGATCTCTGCAACAGTTAGTACTGCCCTTAAAGATGATTATTTCCCTCTTTATTTATTAATTGAAATTCTGTGAGGGAGAACTGTTTTTCTCCCTCATTTGTTTATTTATTTACTTATTTCTTTCAGTATGGATTCACAGATACTTATTTTACTCGACAGGTTAAAATTCATTGCTATCATTTATGTGTTGAACAAATTGTTCTAGCTTTGGCCATTAGGAACGCCTTTGGGTTGGCTCCTGTGTACTTTCAATAAGCCCCCCATCTTTTTTAGAGAACTACTTTACTTCTGGCACTATAAGGTGTTTCAGACTCATTTCGTATTTTCTTTGCCCTATCCCTGAAATCAACTACTTGATTCTTTTTATTGGAAGGTGAGGTTTAGGGATCACAGTCTGGGCACTAGATGTACTTACGGTCACTGAGGTGTCATTGCGTTTAGTGGATAGTCTAGCTACCCCCACACATAAACATATTTATGTTTCTAAATCTGGATAGATATACTCCAAATCATGAGTTTGTATTGATATCTCTGATTCCAATTTAGTATTACAAAGCTTATTTTAGTCTTTTCTTTTTCCCTATTTATAGTTTCTTCCTCTAACAACGAGTACACTGGATTTCATTATCTACAATTTATTTACTTATTTGATCAGTTCTGGTATACATATAAAGTGCTTTCATAATTGGTAGCCCATACCTCTGTAAGAAACACTTTTGATAACTATATCATAACATTTATGTACAATAATTTCTGTCTTTATTGTATCCAGTCAAAATACTATTTTCCAGTTAAAGTTAGTTCATTTCTGTCTTTTCTTTAGAAGTTACCTTTTTTTTTTTTTGCGGTACGCGGGCCTCTCACTGCTGTGGCCTCTCCCGTTGCAGAGCACAGGCTCCAGACTCGCAGGCTCAGGGGCCATGGCTCACAGGCCCAGCCGCTCCGCAGCACGTGGGATCCTCCCGGACCGGGGCACGAACCCATGTCCTCTGCATTGGCAGGTGGATTCTCAACCACTGCGCCACTAGGGAAGCCCACTGTCTTTTTTAAAAATTACTTTATTTATTTTTGGATGCATTGGGTCTTCGTTGCTGCAGGCGGGCATTCTCTAGGTGCAGTGAGCGTGGGCTACTCTTCATTGTGGTGCGCGGGCTTCTTGTGGTGGCTTCTCTTGTTGCGGAGCACAGGCTCTAGGCGCGCGGGCCTCAGTAGTTGCATCACGCAGGCTCAGTAGTTACAACTCGCGAGCTCTAGAGCTCAGGCTCAGTAGTTGTAGCACACAGGCTTAGTTGCTCCGCGGCATGTGGGATCTTCCTGGACTAGGGCTCAAATCCGTGTCCCCTGTGTTGGCAGTCGGATTCTTAACCACTGAGCCACCAGGGAAGTCTCAAGTTAGTTCATTTCCTTCCCACCCTCTTCAGTATGATTATGTTCATTTCTAATACAGTTCGTTTCTTTTGTTAGTATTTTTATTTTATTTTGCACACTAACATCCTGACTGATTTTAATGGTTTTTTATTGTTTTTAATTGTGAAATATACGTAAAGTTTACCATTTTAACCATTTTTAAGTGTACAGTTCAGTGGCACTAACTGTATCACATCAGTGTAATTACATTGTTGCACAGCCATCACCACCTTCCATCTCCAGAACTTTTTCATTTTCCCAAACTGAAACTCTGTATCCGGCAAGCAGTAACTTCCCATTCCCCCTTCCCCTCAGCCCCTGGCAACTACCCTTCTACTTTCTGTCTCTGAATTTGACTACTCTAGATATCACATATAAGTGGAATCAAACAGTCTTTGTGCTTTTGTGACTAGTTTACTTCACTTAACATAACGTCTTCAAGATTCATCCATGTTGGGATTCTGTATTAACTTTTGAACTGTACTGTCGGAGTCTTGGGAATGCTTGACAGTATCACTGCCACTGAGGGGCCCTGAGATGGTGAGGTGGGGACTCTGACTTCCTCTGCTCCTCTTGAACCAGAGTAGTTTAGTTTTATGATTTACAGTTCTATAAGATTTCAGTAGAGGAAAGCATATTTTCTTCTTAAAAAAATAGTTTGGGAATCACATTACGAATAGTATTCAAGCCTCTACTTTAATACTAGGTGGTCAGGTGCTTCTGACACGACCTAGTCAGTGGCGACTATTCTAACTGTTCATTGGTTACATAAGCATCAGTAGCTGTCCTTCCACCTTCCACCACTAAACTTAGTTTTGCCTGCTGAGGCAACACAAAGTGAGTTTGCTCTTTTACCTAATAGTCTTGGATATTTGAACGTTGCTTTTATGGATTGGTCATAGTGTTGTGGACGAGTCCATCCTGATACAGATCCTTTTGGGACTAGACAAGAATGCAGATAATTATTCTTTGGCTCGCATTGCTATTGGGATCCTGGAGCCACAACGCCTGGACTCTGCCATTCACCTCTGTGTGGCCTGGTTATCATTACTGCCCTGTTCAAGCCTTTTCCCTCATCAGCAAAATGGGGACAATAATAGTATCTACCTTACAAGTTTGTGGTGAGAATGAAATGAGGAAATGCATGTAATGTATATGTCTCCATCATATAGTTAAGCGTTCAATAAATGTGGACTAATAACAGTAACAATGCCACCATTGCTATGAAGAGGAGAAGAAAGTGTTATGTATTTTATTTTTGGACGCAACAACAGGGGTGTAATTTCAGAGTTGTAGGCAGCCACCTAGATGGGGCTTGAGAGGTAAGTTTTTTTAAAGTCTGTATCTAAATAGAATAGCATCTGCAATTAAAAAAAAAGTCATCAGAATCTAGGCTCTTACCTACGAAACTACCTAAAATTCTTATGCTATTTGTAGAAAGAAACAAAATGAATCCTAAAACTGACAGCAACATTGGGCCAAACCACATTAGGTCAGCAATTGAGAGAGTAGGTTCCGGAATTAGGCTGTGGGTTCTGTTCCATTGTCTGCTTAAAGCTTTTACCTCACATCACAAACAGTTCAAAAAAATTTGTTTGGAAGTTGCCCAAGTTGTGAGCCAACGAACTAGTTTCTTAAGGGAACCAAGTTGTCAGCAGCAGCCGTGAGTGGAAATGGAGCTCAGGTGTTTTCTTTATTAATCAGCTGCTTGTATTGTGATGTTCCTGATGCAAGTTAATAACAGTAACAAAAAGTTCACTTTGGACTCATAAATTTACTAAGCAGAGACTAGTATATTCAAGTCCATTAAGTTTTATCTTTTCAAAGATTCTTTCTGTACTGACCTGAAAAGTACAAAGAATAAAGACCAACTAATAGTTTACTATCCATAGATAACCATACTGAACATTTCTGTGAGTATCCTTCCAGGGATTTAGTCTCTGTACATAAGATAAGCTTTTTAACTTGATGGAGTGATTAAGAAGAGCATGGTGCTGTGGTGTCTAAAGACTTGGGTTTAAATCTTCGTCCTTTTATTTAATGCGTGTATGGCCCTAGCCAAATAACTTTATGAGGTTTAATTTCCCCATCCAGGAAGAACATGAATAATAGGATCTACCTAAGGAGTTTGTTGAAGGTGTAATCCCTACAAAGAGTTTATGCTGTGTAAAATACTGACTGAGCATTCAGTAAGAGTCTGTCGCAGTACCCTGGCTGTGCTCCTTCTAAGGTAGATCCCTTTACTTGTGTACTAGATTGCTTACTCAAGGACAAGGTTTCTACAAACCTCTCTCTTTCTCCTTCATTATCAGTTTTCCCCCGCTCTTCATTTAAACCTTTTCTGGTTCAGATTTTTTAAAATAAATAGGTAGGACTTCCCTGGTGGCACAGTGGTTAAGAATCCGCCTGCCAATGCAGGGGACACGGGTTCGAGCCCTGGTCCGGGAAGATCCCACATGCCGCGGAGCAACTAAGCCCGTGCGCCACAACTACTGAGCCTGCGCTCCAGAGCCTGTGAGCCACAGATACTGAGTCCTCATGCCACAACTACTGAGGCCCATGCCTAGAGCCCATTCTCTGCAACAAGAGAAGCCACCAAATGAGAAGCACGCGCACCGCAAGGAAAAGTAGCCCCCGCTCGCCGCAGCTAGAGAAAGCCCGCACACAGCAACAAAGACACGATGCAGCCAAAAATAAATAAATTTTAAAAACTAAAAATAAATAAGTGGGAGTTTAATAGATAACAGCTTTCTGTGTTTTGATAAATCTATCTCCAGGTTTTATTTTAAGTGGATTAAATTGGTTGCAGTTTTCCATTATTTTTGGATGATGAAGTCAGAACTATAAACTAGGGTCTTTCATTCTGAGCACTGTTGACATTTGGGGCCAGATAATTTTGTCATGAACGTTATCCTGTGCATTGTAGGTTGCTTAGCAGCATCCCTGGCTTCTACTCGCTAGTTGCCAGTTGTACCTTTCAGTTGTGACAATTCATTTGTGACACACTGCCAAATGTCCCCTTGGGAAGTGAGTGGTTCTGTTGAGAACCACTGACTTTTAAACAGTGGCTTGCCTATAGCAATTATAAAGGGATAATTATTTGCCTGTTTTTTCTTATAGTCTTATAAAGTACCATCCTTTTACCAGGCCATCCTGGAGATGACAGTATACAGCTGGAATTTGCATAAGTATATGTTAAGAATGCCAGTAATAACTTGGTAACTGTTGAGGTGGTCTGTTTGCTTCTCGGCACCCTAGGAACATAACAATGGTGATGATTATAAGGTTACCATTTGTGGGTGCCTACTATGTACCAGACACTGCCTGGGTGAAGTTTACTTATACCTATATTACAGGAGAAAAGCTGTAAAGGCTGTCCAAGTCTGATGCAACTTTAGGTACCTCTGTCAGTTTAGTGCACCCATATGAACACTTCACGTGACTCTTGATTGGCAGTACCAGATGAGGCCCCAAAGCCGTTTGACCAAGAGTTCAATAGCATCCAGGATCTGAGCAGCATAGGGGTCATTTGGTAAAGGTGAAGGTATGTAATTACTGAACATTGTCTGGAAGTGGCCATTGAGTCAGTATTGGCATGGAGAATCATGCTAAGGCAGAGTACAGGTCAAGCTTTCTGAACCAGCATTATCTGAAGAGGGCAGGATTCTCTTTCTGTTAGAACCAGGGTGTACCTGTCAGTGGAACTGAGCCCTCACATGGAGATTCACCACTCTGTACACAATATGAGTGTTTGCGGTTTGCTTTCCTTGGAGGGCTGTCTTGAGAGAATTATTTACAGATTGATAACTCTTCCTAGACTGTGATTTGAATTAATCTTTAGAGACCATGATAGGGGTCTTTGAACTGTCCTTGCTGTTCTGAGGTCATGGAGAATCTATGAGGAAGATGACCCATGTGTAAAATTCTGAGTTTGAGGAAATGTTCACTTTATATAGTATTCTTTTTTTTGTTTTAAAATAAAGAAAAGAACCTGTCTAATTCAAATCTTGGGTTAGTGTTGTGAATGTAAATTGATACAGCCACTATGGAGAACAGTATGGAGGTTCCTTAAAAAACTAAAAATAGAACTGCCGTACGACCCAGCAATCCCACTACTGGGCATATACCCTGAGAAAACCATAATTCAAAAAGAGTCATGTACCACAATGTTCATTGCAGCACTATTTACAATAGCCAGGACATGGAAGCAACCTAAGTGTCCATCGACTAATGAATGGATAAAGAAGATGTGGCTCATATATACAACGGAATATTACTCAGCCATAAAAAGAAACGAAATTGAGTTATTTGTAGTAAGGTGGATGGACCTAGAGTCTGTCATACAGAGTGAAGTAAGTTGGAAAGAGAAAAACAAATACCATATGTGAACACGTATATATGGAATCTAAAAAAAAAAGGGTTCTGAAGAACCTAGGGGCAGGACAGGAATAAAGACGCAGACATAGAGAATGGACCTGAGGACACGGGACAGGGAAGGGTAAGCTGGGACGAAGTGAGAGAGTGGCATGGACATATATACACTACCAAATGTAAAATAGGTAGCTAGTGGGAAGCAGCCACATAGCACAGGGAGATCAACTCAGTGCTTTGTGACCACCTAGAGGGGTGGGATAGGGAGGGTGGGAGGGAGGCGCAAGAGGGAGGGGATATGGGGATATATGTATACATATAGCTGATTCACTTTCTTATACAGCAGAAACTAACACACCATTGTAAAGCAATTGTACTCCAGTAAAGATGTAAAAAAAACAAAATCCTGGGTTAGAAGTTGTTGTTTAATGTAAATGTTGAAAATTATTGATGGGAGAATTTATTTATTTGAAGTTTAATCATTTTGCTTTTATTTGGATCACATTTATTGCTTGTCACTCATAATTGGTTGCTGGGAGTGTCAAGTTTTATTTTGAAATCTTTACTGGGGTCTAAAGTAATTACTAAAAGCTAGCCTTCAAATCATACATAATGAGTAAAGACTTGTTAAATGATTTAACATATTATTGACTCAGTTGACTCATGCTGTGCTTATGACATGGGTCTCCTAGTTGTTGTGGCCAAGAGGACATCAACAGAAATAATTGTCTCAGGGCTTCCCTGGTGGCGCAGTGGTTGAGAGTCCGCCTGCTGATGCAGGGGACACGGGTTCGTGCCCCGGTCCGGGAGGATCCCACATGCCGCGGAGCTGCTGGGCCCGTGAGCCATGGCCGCTGAGCCTGTGCGTCCAGAGCCTGTGCTCTGCAATGGGAGAGGCCACAGCAGTGAGAGGCCTGCGTACCGCAAAAAAAAAAAAAAAAAGAAATAATTGTCTCAGGACACACCTGAGAAGGTTTAGATAATTATTATGTTAATTGGACTGTTATTTCTTCTGAGCCTTCTTAGTTTAGTACCTGTTTGATATGGATAGCTACTTCTCAGTGTCTAAGTGGTACTATTTCCAGGATGACTTTTTTAAAATTTTATTTTATTTATTTATTTTTGGCTGTGTTGGGTCTTCATTGCTACGTGTGGCCTTTTCTTTAGTTGTGGCGAGCAGGGGGCTACTCTTCCTTGCGGTGCGCGGGCTTCTCATTGCGGTGGCTTCTCTTGTTGCGGAGCACAGGCTTTAGGCGCACGGGCTCAGTAGTTGTGGCTCGCAGGCTCTAGAGAGCAGGTTCAGTAGTTGTGGAGCACGGGCTTAGTTGCTCCCGCAGCATGTGGGATCTTCCCGGACCAGGGCTCGAACCCGTGTCCCCTGCATTGGCAGGTGGATTCTTAACCACTGCGCCACCAGTGAAGTCCCTCCAGGATGATTTTTGATGGATGATCTTTACAGCCTTGAGTAATTCATTTATCTCCCTCCTCTTTTATTTTACTATGTTTTATATTTTCAAAAACTCTTATTTTAAAAAACTTTTAATCGAAATATATCATGTGTTCAGCTTGATGAATTTTCACAAACTGACCATACCTCTGTGAACATACCTGTATAACCAGCACATGGTCAGCATCTCAGAAGCCCCCCTCATGTTTTCTTCTGTTCACTACCCACTACCCCCAAGGGTAACCACCATCCTGACATAAAGCATAGCTTGATTTTACTTATTCTTGCACTTTATTTAAATGGGAGAAAAACCACTTACTCTAGCATCTAACTTCTTTCACTCAACCTTACATTAATGAGATTCATCCTTATTTTTGTTCTTTGTTCTAGATTATTCATTTTCATTGTCGTATACTATTCCATTGTGTGAATATATCACAGTGTATTTACCTTTTTATTGCTCATGGATATTTGATCTTTTCTAGTTTTGGCTATTATGAATAGTATTGCTGTGAACATATAAATGCATTTATATGGGGTATATAGCTAATACATGAACTGTTAGGTCATATGTATATACTGCCAGTTTTTGAAAATAGTTGTGCCAGTTTGCATCCCCATCGGCAGTGTATGAGAGTTTGGGTTGCCCTCTGACTTCTCTATCACTGGTGTTTTTTATTCTTTTCATTTTAACCATTCTGGTTGGTATGTAGTGGTATCTCAGAAAACCTCCTGTGGCAAAACTCAGCTGTGAATTTGGGGCATCTTGGGGCTTTAATCTGTCAAACCAAGCTCATGCACCCACCAGAGCCTCATTTGTTTCTCTTCCCTTAGTAGAGTCCTTCTTCTTGGGTCAAGTATGATCTTTAGTCTGCACCCAGAATTGGCAGATACCTCCAGAGAAGAGAATAGGTGATGATCATCCACTCACCTCAGAGGGCTGTCCCCTCTGGAATTCCAGTTTATCCACTCCTCATTGCTTCCACAACTCTCCAGCATCTATGGAAATGTGATTTTTAAATTTTTTGTGGCTTTTTCTAGTTATTGAAGCTGAATCAGGTTGCCACGACCTATTATATCCTACGCAGAAGTGGAAGTTGTCAGTAGATTCTTGGGATTTTCTGTGTGCCCAGTGATGTCACCTGTGAGTAATGTTAGTTTTTTTCCCCCTTCCTTTCTCATCTTTTTTTTTTCTTGCATTATCAGACTGGTCATAATTACCAGTACAGTGTTTAATAGAAGAGGTGATAGTGGCATCTTTTTTGTAGGGATGGAGAATGAATGCATTATTTTATCATTGTGTATGACAATTGCCGTGGTTTTTGTAGTTTTTTCTAGATGAAGGAATTCTCTTCTATTTCTAGTTTGCTGACATTTTTTTAAAGACATGAATGGTTATTGAATTTAAATACTTTTTCTGCACGTACCAAGATGATTATATGACTTTCTCTTTCTTTCCCCTATTCCTATGGCTTAATGTATGCTTCTGAAAAATCACATATAATCTTACCATGTCTACTGTAATATTATTTTCATATTCCCTTTCATCCATGAGACAGTTCTGTACAGAGAGACAATTCTCTCTTTAAACCTGCTGTACATTTAAACCTACCATACATTTTCCTTTTTATTTTTTATTAGTGAAGTAGATAATATAGTTCTCAGCCCAGGGACTACTTTGGCAGATTGGAAATATTCTTCCAGGCTCCTACCACTACTCTCTCTATTTTATATAGGGAGGAATGAGTGAAAAACTGAAAAATCTCCTTAGAGCATGATTTTGACCTATTTTAATTTTTATTTCCTTGTTTTTATTATTTGGGATTGTAAGGGAGGAGAATGGGGTCAGGGAAGGGCTGAGGGGGTGATAACGGGGAGCTGGGGAAGAAAGCCATATGTGATTTCCTTAAGCATCACCTTCTGCTCCTCCCCTTCCCACGCTTCCTCATTATAGTCCCAGCTTTGCCACAGATCAATTGTGTGAATGACCTTGGACAAGTCACTTAATCACTGAGCTTTTGTTTCCTCATCTGGGATTGAGGAGAATGGCCATGAACAGCTGCTGTGACCTTCCACTTACGGAGAATGGAAAGATTCAATGAGCAGTTTATAAAGCATATGACACTTTTAAAATGCGAGCGATTTTTTAAAAAATGTCTTTATTGGGATATAATTGCTTTACAATGTTTTGTTAGTTTCTGCTGTACAGCAAAGTGAATCAGCTATACGTATACACATATCCCCATATCCCCTCCATGAGTGGTTGTTAGGATTAGTTTTCTACAGTGGCATCTATCTCAACATTTTCTAACAGCCTGAAAGTTACCTGTGGAAGAAGGATGCTTGTGAAACACCCTCGGCCCCCAAACTACAACTGTAAGAAACCTGTAGTTAACTGTGGCAAGAGGTATAAAATGGAGGTTTTGTTAATTTGTTTAAACCTTCATAAGGTCTCTATAAATTGTTCAGAGCTAAGCTTGTCACTTTTGGAATGAACAACCATTGATATGTATGTACCAAAGCTAAAACAAAATTTGCAAAAGCTCTTTTCTCTAAAATGATACTGCTGTAGGATTCCTTTAAATTAAAATAACCCTTGTTCATTTAAGGGTTTGTTTTTTCATTGTAAACTCCTTTCCAGAGAGTTAGAACAGCGGGACATGCTGCCTGGAACAAAGACAGAGCATCACATCGTGGGAAAGTAAGACTTAATTGACAGGATTTTAGTTTATACCCACCTTTATGATCTATCTGGTGCATGAAGTGAGATACACTGGTCCTGTAAGTGAAGAGCCATGGGGTAGATCAGGGGACCGGTACCAGTCCAAGGCCTGTTAGGACCCGGGCCGCACAGCAGGAGGTGAGCAGTGGGCCAGCAAAGGTTCATCTGCTGCTCCCCATCGCTCGAATTACCGCCTGAACCATTCCTACCCCCACAGCCCCCACCCCCGTCTGTAGAAAATTGTTTTCCACGAAATTGGTCCCTGGTGCCAAAAAGGTTGGGGACCGCTGGGGTAGATGGTTCCCTGAGACATGTCATTTTTTAGGTCAAGTAACATGAATAGTATTGGGGAATATGTGGTCTTATAGTGAGACATCTGAGGGCTCATATCACCACTATTCTGTTTTACTCACCTCTGCCTTGTACAGGGAAGAAAGGGTGTTTGTGGAGTGGTTCTGATTTGAGGCGTTTTCTCTCTGGGTACCTCCTCCACATTCAGGAGTGCCATAGGTAAGCTTCACTTCCGCCTATGGTTTTGGTAGTGGATGGATGGATTCCACAGAAGGGAGGTTTTGATTTATAATTTGACTATTAGCCCAATCATTTGCCTGTTCAGGTTTATAGGTCATCCATTTAGAAATTAGAAATGGATCAGGTCTAACTTTAAATATGTCTCGGGCTGTGGGGGTGGGTAGGGAGCAAACAGCAGAGTAAACTTGCTCAATCTTCTATTAAATCAGCTGTGAAACACTTAGAGACGTGAGAAAAAAGACTGTAAAGGGTCATCTGAATAAAAGATTATTTGCGTAAAAGTTTTTCTCTTGGCACAGGAATTTATAATTGATCTATTTGGGAATTTGTTTTTGCAGGCCTAGATAAAAGTCCATGATCTTTCAGTGGAAGTTCTGGTTGTAGTTCTGTTAACATCAAGCTCTTGTTTTTCCGCTGAATGCCTCACATTTTTTTCTTCATCACCATTCTTTTGCTCAGGTCTCCCCTTCCTGCTATCTGGCATGCTTCTACTCACCTACTCTCTTTCCTGTCTCCCCTCCTGGACTGAGTTAGATGCCCCTTTTATTACTCCCATAGTTCCCTGGGGATAACTTTGTCACCACACTTAAAAAATAATGTCTTGTTTTCATCTCTTGTCATAAGTCTGGGTTCCTTAAGAGCAAGGGCTCTGGTGTATTCATCTTTGTAGCCAACATGTGTGGTGTGGTGTGGTGTCTGGACCTTAACTGTTTGTTTGGATATCAGGGTGCTTAGGTGGACAGGACTGGGAGTTAAGAGCTAAGTCCTAATTGTAACTTTTTACTGTATAATCTTGGACAAGTGCTCTTCAGTTTTCTTATAAGTAAGATGAGGGGACTAGCTCACCTGGGGATCTTGTTAAAACTGCAGGTTCTGGCTTAGGAGGTCTCTAGTGGTTTCTGATGTTTTGCATTTTTAACAAGCTTACAAGAAGAGCTAGTGCTGCCAGTTCAAGAGCTACAAAGGACTAGATAACATCTAATGGCTTTTCCAGCTTTTACCTTCTGTGATTTTAGTCACTGTTTTAAATTATGAACAAAATTACAAGATATGCTGTAATTGCTAAACATCTCTCCAGTTTATCAGAATGTGAAACACTGACAATTCTGTGCCTAATTATGAAGTTGTATGATAATGTCCCTGTGTTACTTCCAAGATTTTGACTTCGACAGGTTAAAAATATCAGATAGATGTCCAGAAAAGCATTTGAGTTAGCACTAGCTTGTCATCTAAAAGTCACTACTTGCTTGCTTGCTCTTTGGTGCATATTGGAGAACATTTGCAATAAATAAAATGCTAATGAGGGAGCTGAGATGGGTAGACATGTGATCTCATCAGTATAAATTCAGACAGGCAAGCTGTTGAGAAATTCATCATCATCAGAGCAGTTCCTGATCATTTCCTTCAGTTCTCCAGAAGGTGAGAATCAAATTGTCGTATGACATATTGATAGATATGCTGTAGGTAAAGGCAGACTGTACCTATTGAATATGGATTGCTGGGGATGGGTCTTGTTTGAAAACGTCTCTACTGTTTCTTTTAGCTTTTACTTCCTCAGGAAGTCACGATATTTGATTTGGGAGCATTGCCAGCTTAGAAATTTATAGCTGCCCTTGATCTGGTGTACAGATGTCTAAAAGTAGTTGGGTTAATTTTTATGTTTGATTCATAGAAAAAAAAATCCATCTCTTTACTATTAACCACACCAGAAATATTGAACAGACATAGCTTCAGTGTCCACATGAGTTATATACATGCCTGTGATGGACTGTGATCATTTTTTTTCCTCTAAGCAAATGAAAATCTGGACAAGGGAAATTAAACCCTGAAAAAAGTACAGAGTGTAGCATATAGTTGAGGGTGGTTATCTTAATTATAATGAATTTTTCACCTCCCACAGAATAAGACAGTTTGTCTCACCAAAGTGAGCTGTATTTCATTTCCTGACTATGGTTGTGGATTGAACAGAAGTTTTAGAGCTTGCTTCATCATCATCATCATCATCATTGCATTTTAATCATTTGTAACCCTTGGTTCCCCTAGATCAAACTAGCTGGGACAAACAGTAGAGGGAGTTGGTATAAGCAATGGCAATGGAACCAAAATAAATAGCCTTTGGTTTTTGCTCCCACTTAGTGGAATCCATCACGAGAATTCCAACCTTCTCCCTCCCTCTTGGTAGAGCCTTACAGGAGGGAGCTTAGGCATCCTCTGTGGTACACATGGAGCTTTTTTTTACTGTTGCCTTTTTTAAAAAAATAATAAATTTATTTATTTATTTTTGTCTGTGTTGGGTCTTCGTTGCTGCGCGCGGGCTTTCTCTAGTTCCGGCGAGCAGGGGTTACTCTTCGTTGTGGTGCATGGGCTTCTCATTGCGGTGGCTTCTCGTTGCAGAGCACGGGCTCTAGGCACGCGGGCTTCGGTAGCTGTGGCACGTGGGCTTAGCAGTTGTGGCTCGTGGGCTCTAGAGCACAGGCTCAGTAGTTGTGGCGCGTGGACTTAGTTGCCCCAAGGCATGTGGGATCTTCCTGGACTAGGGCTCAAACCCGTGTCCCCTGTATTGGGAGGCGGATTGTTAACCACTGTGCCACCAGGGAAGGCCCTAATGTTGCCTTTTAATGCTGTCATTCTTGCTGGGGGTCTTAATGGGGGCTACCTAGTGGCTTATTTAATCTTAATCTTGCTGTTAGGTTGGAACTCATTTTTAAAATAGTAATGTATGTTGAACCCAAACTAAAGCTTTTGAAGCCAGCTGTGTATCAAAGGCATTTGCTGCAGTCCAAACAGGTTGTCTTTTGGGAAATACCTTAACCAGGATTATTATTGTTGTGACCTTCTTCGGAGGCTTAGACAGACCATTTTTATTACCCTGAGAATTTTTTTTTTAACAACAGAGCACTATTTAAAGACTTTCCACTTAGATATTTTAATTTGTCTTTGATATTGAACTTAAGTAGCTTATAGCTAATGAAATAGAAAGGAGTTCTTAACAATAATAATGCCTTTTCACTTTCAAATTGCTTTTGAATTGTCCATGGTAGCCTTACAGCTCCAAAATGTTAGTATTATATTTTATGCTTTATTTTTAAAGAAATTAGTTTTTACTATAAGAGGGCAAGATTATTAATACTATAAAGTACTATGTGTTTTTTAAAAAAATAAGTATTACACATTTAGTATGACCTATAGTGTTGATATCCAGAATTCCAAATACTCTCCTCAAAAGAAGATCTAGGGGACAATTTTTTTATAATTTTTATTTTATGTTGGAGTATAGTTGATTTACAATGTTGTGTTAGTTTCAGGTATACAGCAAAGTGATTCAGTTATACATATATCTCTTCTTTTTCAGATTATTTTCCCGTATAGGTTATTACAAAACACTGAATATAGGTCCCTGTGCTATATAGTAGGTTAGGGGACATTCTTTATAGGAGTGAACCTCTTTAGTTAATCAGTTGTTACCCAGAAGACTAGTTACAGATGATTTCATAGAAAAAGATATTCTGATAGAAGCAAACTGGATTTTTCCCTCTCTTAATCTCCAGAGACTTTTTTATTTAAACATAGGCACATTCCAGTACCAATTTTTATAATTAATTAATTTTTGGCTGCGTTGGGTCTTTGTTGCTGTGTGTGGACTTTCTTTTGTTGCAGCGACCAGGGGCTACTCTTCGTTGCGGTGTGCGGGCTTCTCATTGCAGTGTCTTCTCTTGTTGCGGAGCACGGGCTCTAGGCATGTAGGCTCAGTAGTTGTGGCTCGTGGGCTCTAGGGTGCAGGCTCAGTAGTTGTGGCGCATGGGCTTAGTTGCTCCTTGGCATGTGGGATCTTCCCGGACCAGGGCGCGAACTCGTGTCCCCTGCATTGGCAGGCTGATTCTTAACCACTGCGCCACCAGGGAAGTCCCAATCTCCAGAGATTTTAACACAGAAAAATAAAAATTTTATCTGATTTACCATTAAATCTGGATTTACCATGAAATCTGGATGTCTGTCAGTCTTTAAAGAGCAGTTAGATCCACTTCTTTTGTGTTCCAGGTAAAAAGCAGATGTGTTAGCACAGGCTTATTTTTTTCTCTGTAGTTTCAGATAAGTTTTTGGCTTTACCCGATTAGTATGTTGACCTACTAATAATAGCAGGTTCAGTTTTTGTCTCTTAAGCCGTCCCCAACATAGACAAAAATAGCGTTCGCTCTTAGTCTCAAAAACATACATACTGCAGATCTGGAAAATCCCTTCACTGCAGTCATACCAACTTACAGGTGCAGTGAAGGGATGGGTCCCTTCCCATCAGTGTAACTCCAGCCTTCCTAGAGAAGAAAGGAGAGGACTATCAGAGGAAGTGAAGTCCTTTGTAAGAGAAATTATCAAGGATCTCTGTTAAGATCATTGGACTGTTCCTACTCAGACATTCAACTCTTCACCAGATTACAAAAGTTTCTTGGGGTCCTTCCAACTTTTTGTTTGTTTGTTTTTATGTGTTTTGCTTTTGCTGCCTTCATAGGACAACCCAGGTCTCTTATTTTTATTAGGACTTCACAGGATTATTCCTCAATGGTGTTGTTTCCTAGGTTTTGAGCATGTGAATATCAGACCCGTCAGTTCCAGATCTGCCTTATCTCTGAATATCATAAGTTTGAGCAGTGTTTTGGCCCAATAATAATACTTTCACAACTTCTCACCTCCCTTACTCTAGTAGATACCTCTGAAATATGTGG